>NC_056679.1:154359502-154467002 GCF_018350215.1 Panthera leo
AGTACTTATGGTGGTAAATCACAAATTCATGCTGACTCTCAGAAATGATGAATTTCAAAGGGATCCTAAAATTGAGAATGTGAACTTACTCCACATCAATTAATATTATGTGCTGTTATTTATTGTGTTTTTATAGGTGATCTAGTTACTAAATTACTAGGAAATAAGCCTCAATTTTACCACTGTATAAGACAGTAAAAGTGTATAAGAAGATTTCTCTGTTGCCTTGGGTGCTTGCTATTATTCGGAATTTGAATTTAAGTCTTTTCAAAGTCATGAGTAAATCTTTTCATTCCATACTAGTAAAGAATGTTGAGTGGGGCAAGGGACCCTTTCATATAACTACCTAAGAACCACGGAGGATTAGAATTTCACTTCTATGGTTAGGTATCAGTAATGATTATGATAACATTCTTCTCTTGTCATCATCCTTAAGACTTCATGGAAGGATTATCTAATCAAGTTGCCTAATACAGCTGTCATTTTTATATTTACTCCGGTGAAGGTCTACCTAAACTAAGTTAAAAATGGCCCTTCGCGCCACAATTGCACCCCCTCCCCCATACATATACTTGACTTAGAATAATTATCCAGAGGATTTCAGATTGCCAACATTTTTTTTTTCATTAAGTCCTTCTTTTGGGGGGGGGGGGTGACTAATTCTTTTCATCATTAATACTTTTTAATAGACTTTATCAACCTATCTTTCTAACGTAAACTAAGAAAGAGATCTTTGAAAAACCTTTCATCAAAGGGATGGCTGCCCAGTCCCCAAATATTCTATCTCAGAACTTTTCATCATGGAGGTTTTGAGAATGTTTAGTGCCATCTGTGCCTCGATTTTCCTTTCTTCGGATTTTTCTTTTCTTTTTTCTTTTTTTTTTTTCCTTTCTTTCCTTTTTTTTTTTTTTTTTTTTTTTGAGCTGAGGTGCCAGCCGAGCCAGCCTGTGCCTCTGTTTGCTGCCAAAAGGAAAAAAAAAGAAAGAGAGAAATACCATGAACACTAAAATAGGACTTTTTTTTCAGTGTTTCTGGTATAAGCACTGTACATTTCTACTGAGTGTTCTATAAGTTTCTGTTTTTATCATCCTTAACAATAGAAAACCCACAAGAAAACTTGTGGTCTATTAGCAGAAAACAGAGGCCCTGGCAAGCTGCAGAGCAGCACAATCCTACAGTTGGGAAGCTGGGCAGGAACCCAAGTTTGTCCATGCCTAAGAACAACACTGTCTGCTAAAATTACAGTTTTCCCTTTTCACAAACCTCAAAGTTGTGAAACTTTACTAACTTTAAGAAAAGAACAGTTGGCCATACAAAAGATACATTTCCAAATCCATCGAACAACTTACTTATACTTGCAAATGAACCACTTGGAGTGAGTCTTAAAATGTATTTGCTCCAATTATTCTGCTAAGGTAGCAAGCAGAAAGTAATCATTTTCTATGTATACTGTGAATAAGAGTCTCCAAATGTTGGTTCCAAAGAAAGCATTTGACCAATAGTTGGTAAGTGGGAGTGTAAGAGAGTGCTGTAGAAACGATAGCCACATTTTCAAAAGCCAAGTGTCTTTTTGAAGTTCCTATATGCTCAAGACGATATAATAAAATCAAATTAGAGAAATTGTTTTAACCATGATACTCCCCGTTTCCATGGATTTTATAGAGACAAGTATTAGTAACTAAATATTATCATGTACCTCATTGGATCAGATAGATAATGGAAGAAAGATATAGGTCAGTATAGGTTGGTACTCCATCGATAAACTGAGTTACACTGCCAAAAGTTTTGAGCCAACCTAGTCCAGTTATTAAATATTCCTACCAAATCGGGGTCCAATTTGGTGACTGACACCACACTGGTTATTTGAATAGGCAAATTTAATATAAAGGGTTGTTTACAGGTCTAAAGGGGTTAACTAGTAAGGTGAGGAGAAAGGAACTCTGTGGAGTCTAGAAGTAGCAGATTCAAAAGGGCGATTGTTGACTCCAGGTCGAGGAGAAGGCAAAAAAGGAGCCAGGGAGCAGGCAAATCCCTGTATCCCACTGCTGAGCTTCTGGTGTCTTCAGAGAGCACGGCTCTCGTAGGAAGACGCAGCTTGCCGGTGGTGACACGCCTTTTCACGGGATGTTCTGGCTCCGGTCTGCAGAAGCAGTGCACCGTTGCCTGAGAACATAGGAGGCCAGAGCCAGAAACAGCTGCGTGTAGGGAGCAGCCCAGGCTTTGTTTGGAGCTCCTCTGTTCGGGCAGCAGGGTTCCTGTAGGGAATCATGGTACTTGAGGGCCAGAGCTGAAAGAGAAATGTCTTGGTGCTAGTGCCTCCCTGAGTCAATATAGGATAGACTGGACAGTTGAGCTTCGTGACCTCCGAGAAGAGTGGCAAATGTTCATGAAACGTAACAGAAACTTTAAGTCTGTATGCTCTTATAATTACAAAAACACAAGCAATCTTTATTGTGAATAACTCAGAGTATTCTCTTGTTTCTTTCAGAATTCATTTTGTTGGCATTTTGTGCCTTATCATCAGAAATAGATTTCTAATATCCAGAATGGTTTTATTCATGTTATTTCTGTATTTCCACAGAATTTAAAAATCACTTATCACTTACTATTTTAATTATTTTAAGTAACTTCCAATGATGGTTTCAGGGTTTCAGTCTTTATTTAAATTGCCCCAATTTTCTTTTACCCATCACTAATCTCTTATTATATACAATTAATTTTCAAACTATTCACACAGACATATTCTTGAAGAGAATTACTCTAGTTGTGGCCTAAATAAATGAGGACCTTTAAAATAATGCCTTTATGAGATGTGTTGTTACAAAATGCCATAGGCAGTATTATAATAAATAATTCTGTACAAGAGTTTTGGTCTTCTGAGATGACCCGGTTATTTCTAGCAAGAGCAAAACAACCAAATTTTAGTATAACTGAATAGTTTATTTAATAAAACACACAATGGATAAATATTATCAGAAAATGCTCTGTGAAACTTAGAGAAGGAAATAACATTTGTCTTAAGAACTTTTAGTTAATAGGTGGAGAATTTGGGTATGATGGATATTGATCAGTATCTGGCACATTTTGTGTATTAACATAAATTTGCATCTCTAAAATTTGTATGTGTTAAGGGTCCTATTCTGAATTAGTTTCCAGTGAATATTATTCCATTAAATATTTTTTCTTCCATATTTTGAACATAAAAAGTGCAACTTACTCTGGCATCAAAACTGTTTATAAAATTCCCAAAGCCCACTGCTCTCAGGACAGATTGTTTAGTTGGTCTTCTGAGTTTGTATTAATACTGAAATGTATATTCTGAGCAACTACTCAAACACCAAACATCCAAATATTTTTATAAGCCTTGTTTGTACTTTTCTTTTGTAAATCTATACCAGACAGAACTGCCAGCCTTCTGAGGTAAAAATAAATCAATTTCTTCCCCTTGCCTACAAGTCAGTCTTACCAAATACATTTCTAACAAATCCAAGATAAACCAAGGTTCTTAGAAGCATTTAGAATTTTTTTAATTCCTTTTAAACATTTTTTCATCTTTGAGAGCCAGAGAGAGACAGAGCATGAGCGGGGAAGGGGCAGAGAGAGGGAGACACAGAATCCAAAGCAGGCTCCAGGCTCTGAGCTGTCAGCACAGAGCCCGACGTGGGGTTCAAACTCACGAACTGTGAGATTATGACCTGAGCCGAAGTCAGACACTCAACCGACTGATCCACCCAGGCACCCCATAAGAATTTGGAATTAATAAGCTCTGGACACTTCCCAATATTTTTGTTAGTATTAAAACTAAGTTTAATTGTTTATCTTTCTCTTGTTCCATTGTAGTATTTTAGCACAGAAGCCTTCTGTATTCTTAAAAATTAAAGAACTAATTTTTTCAATTACACTTAAGATAGAAAAAGTTAAAGAAATTAATCTAGCTGCTGTGTTCTAGAAAGTTTCTAGGACCTAAAATATTTCTCTATAATTTTGGCATAATATGTATTATAAGGGAACTATCTTCAATATTAGAAGGAAAATCTAAGTTAGTTCACCTTTCATAGTTGCTCTGTCTACTTGGATAAATGTAGAAAAACAAAATTAACATTATAGAGCTTTATTATTTTTATATGTATTCTTTGGTTCATATCACTGTCTTTCTGGTTAATCAAAGAAAACATATAGTAGATTTAACATTTATTAAATGCTCACTGTGTCCAGGGTGCTCTAAGAGATGCTAAGGCGTGTATATGGATGAATCAAAGATCTTCCTCTTGAGCATCCCATTCTTGGGGACAGAACCATGCAAATTCTCACAATGAAATGAGCTATGTGTCTGTCAACAAGAAATGAACTTCCCTATCCAATACTAATGCTATAATATCTAGCTCTGAGAAGGCTGTCGAGGAGAGTAAGGCAATATGGGTAACTCAGGACAGCCTGAATGTTGTATGTGAATTTGATTTTAAAAGATGATAGAATGATGCTAGGTAATAGCCTAGGTGAGAAGGGTTGGGGAAAATAGAGTACAGAATAGCTTGTAACGTGGTGGCGAGGAATGCAAACTTAATGTTCACAGTGTAGCTTGAGGACACATAGGAAATCTGTGGGAGCCTAGGGAGAACTTTTTTTACATAGCATAATTCTTTTGAGATTCATCTAATATTTTGTATATATCACTGTTGGTTCCTTTTTGAATAGTACTTGATTGTATAGATATACCATTATTTATCAGTTCATGGACATTTTGGTTGCTTCCAGTTTTGTAGGAAAGCATATATGAGTATTTTCTTACAGGTCTTAATGTAAATCTGTGTTTTCACTTAGGAAATATCTAGGAGTAGAGTGTATAGATTACATGGTTAACTTTATAAGAGACTGCTGAACTGTTGTTCAGGATGATTTTCCCCCTTTGCATTCTCAGAGAAAGGTATGAGAATACCTTCTATATCTTTGTCAATAGCTGGTATTGTGCATCTTTTCAATTTTAATAATTCAAGTATAGTGGTATTTTACCATAGTTTTGGTTGCATATTCTTGATAATGTGTAATGCTGCACACCTCTATGTGTGCTTGTTGGCCATTTATCTTCTTTGTGAAGTATATTTTCAAATATATTGTCCATTTTTTAAAAATAGGGTTGTTGGTTGTTTGATTTTATTGACTTGGAAAAACTCATATATTATAAATAGAAGACCTTTAACAGGTGTTTCACAAATATTTTCTAGTATCTGGTGTCTATTCATTTTCGTAATAGTGTAATGGGACTTTTGGGGCACCTGTTCATGTCAGGTGGGATGAGTATTTCTACAACACGAATGGAAAATAAAGATGGAGTCAGTATTTAGCTTTTTATATAAGAAAGAAAATTATGTGGCTCTACCAAAAAACAATAGTTTTGAAAACCTGGGTTTATCAAAAGAGATTCTTCTAGATTCTTTTTTCTTTTTATACACAGAGTGGGGTGAGAGGGAGAGGGAGAGAATCTTGAGCAGGCTCCATGCCCAGCCTCAGCGTGGAGCCCAATGTGGGGCTTGATCCCACAATTCTGGGCTCATGACCTGAGCCAAAATCAAGAGTCAGCCACTTAACTGAGCCATTCTGGTGCGCCTACATTCTTTTTAACTTCTATTAACTCACCAAAAACTCTTTCCTGGACTCTGATCTGATATAAACTTTTTGAAATGCTTTATTTATTTGAGAGAGTGAGAGAGAAGTGAGGAGGGGTGGGACAGAGGATCTGAGGTGGGCTGTGTGTTGAGAGCAGAGATCCTGATGTGGGGCTCGAGCTCACAAACCGTGAGATCATGACCTGAACTAAAGTCAGATGCTCAACCTACCAAGCCACCCAGGTGCCCTGATATAAATGTTTAAAATCATGGATAAAATCATCTTTCTTCCCATGATATCTAAAACCTAGTGTACCTGAGAAAACAGATAATTTCCATAGGGTAAATCCTAGTCAGGAATGAAGAGGAATCAGAACCCACACCTATATAGTCTTGGCAAACTATTGGAATAGGGTCAGGGAAAGCATACTGACAAACAAGAGCATCCTGATGTCTTATTCAGACTAAAGTTTGGAGGACCGAGTTAGAGAGGAAAGCAATAATCACTGGGGCTTTTGTCGAATTGGGAATCTGCAGGGGCTAACTCACTGATATCTCTATCCCAACCTAAGGTAATTATAATAGAAACTGCAACAGTGGAAAGGGTATGACTGTTTACAGAGGGTGAAAAAGAATCCAAATTAGCATTCCAATCATCCTTCTGTTCCTATAGGTTAAGAAAAGGTCTTAAAAATTGTTAAGTGCCTTTGGAATTAGGAAGGAGACTGGATGTCAGAATGCAGCTGAGATTGCAAAGGTTGTCAAAAGCTACAAGGTGGACCACCCAGACCTGATAATAATTGGATTCATGGATAAGAAGTATTGGGATGGAGTTCAGTGTACGTGAGGAGATAGCCAAGCTATTCACGAGAACCACTGGTGCAGGGACTAGTCTTCCACCAGAAGCAGCCGTAACAAGCATGAGGTCCCCCAAGAGTGCCACCAGCTTGATACCACCTCGCATGTCACCAATAAAGGGACTAGCTCAATTATTCACTTTGCAATCTAGATCATCAAATAACAGAAGATATCCATAAGCATCTGTAGTGCCCTCACCTGCAACCACCATGGCAACTGTATTCTCAGATACCATCTCAGAGAGAAGTAAAGGGATATGGAGAAAACATGGCAGATTGAGCACTTGTCTGAAACACTATGAGTCATCAAAATGTCACTGAACTAGAGACAGGGATAATGGTTAGTACTCCTCCCATCCCAACTGTACTTAGGGGATATAGTGAGCACAGGGGAAAGACTGAGTTAATAATAGACCATTTGCTGGATAATTTCTGAACACTCCCAGTTTGCTTGGACTCTATGTTGTCTATAACTAATCTGTTAGCTCTTGAATTTTAACAATTAAGAATAAACCAGACACAGAAATGTGAATAACAGTTCTCTGAGATTTCTCCATACTGGTGGCTTGCCTTGTAATGTAATATAATGGCTTCTGCTTTGCATGTCCAGCTTTCGTGACAGAAATTTACAATTCTGAATTCAGTCTTTCCTTATCAGGGAGAGGAGGATAGGGTGTGGGACTGACTGCATGCAACCCAGAATGCTTTTAAGCACCTCTGACTCCTTTGATCAGTCAGATCCACCCATCTCATCAGTGGTAATTTTATACCCTTTCACTATCAAGTTTCCTCTACTGCTCCCTAGTGCACATCTGAATCCAGACTGTGAGATAGATCATGATAGATACAACCCTATTCACAAAAAAATGATGTTTTGCTGTCTCTTTAAACATACTTAACATTTTCTCTAAGGAAATATCTGCTGAAAGCTCAGGGAAGACCACTAGGCTCCTATCACATTCCGAGTCTAGTTCAGTCTAGCTAGTCTGTTACAGTTTTCTTTTGGTTCAGTCTCTTTGTCAACAATAGGAATTGGATTGTTGTCCAAGCCCAGGGAAAAGTAACTTTTAGAAATCTGGAATGAGGTTAGTTGATAAAAATACATCCAGGAATAAAAGAGTACAGAACAGGAGCTACTCTTCCCTTCTGGCATAGGGAATCCCTTATTAGGCACCTGTGAAACTTAATATCAAACATTCTATTGACCAGCTGTTGCTTCAAAAGTCTCCAGGCTAGAGACAAGCACTTCCAAACACCTAGAGTGAGTTTCCTGACAAGCATTCATGCAAGTAAATACATTAAGCTAACTTGCATTGCTGTGAAAAAACTATGGGGAGACCCACTAATGGTAGGGTATTACCTTCTGAAAACCACATTATTTACACTTATCATCCAGAAAGGCAGAGAACCAGACTGTTCCATTAAGCTGTCAATCAGAACTTAGGAAGAAGCACAGATTGTATATTACTAGTTTAAATGTTAGAAGGCATGACAGTTACAGGATTTTGAGAATGCTAGGCATTCTTTTGCTTGAAAGAGGAAGAGCATTCAAGAAATTATCTTTTTATTCTGAAGTGTTAAATGTATCAGGCTCCAATAGGATCTTTATATCTGTACATTTAGTCATATCTCCACAAGAAGAGATATGGCGAGATATCCTATATTTATATAGCACTTTACAGTTTATAGGGCACTTGTCTGTTATAGTACTTGCTTTATAAATGATATGATGCAAAATATTTCCTCATTGTGGAACCACAAATTCTAAAAATGCTTCCTAGAAGACTATTGGTTTGTTTTCAGAACAACAAATCAAATTTGCAAGTTTTGCACATTTTGAATGTTTACAGTGCATGTTTGTAGTTTTTAAATTAAAAAAAAAAGTTTATTTATTTATTTTGAGAGAGAGAGAACATGAGCAGGGGAGGAGCAGAGAGGGAGAGAATCCCAAGCAGGATGTGCACTCCAGCGCAGAGCTCAAAGTGGGGCTCGATCCCACAAAATGCAAGATTATAACCTGATCCAAAATTGAGCTGGATGCTTAACTGACTGAGCCCCCCAGTTGCTCCTGTTTGTATGTCTTTAAAAAGAGCTAGAGTGTTTTAAGTATTAACTACTAACTGTTGGACAGAAGTTAATATAGCGATAGGCTTTGTTATAATAAGGCATTTCTATCTTTCATTATTTATAATTTTATTGGTAAAATATGTGCTAATGCAAACAATTTTCATATATGAATAAAACATAAGGCAGCATAGTAATTAATATAAAAGGATTCAACAGCACATAAAGGTGGTTAATATATCTACCTCTTCATATATCAACGCCAGTTATATTTCCTTGGAAGACACTAAAGATTGAAAATCAAGCATGCTAATTAATTAGTTTCATTCTCAGTTAACTTGAAGGTTGCATATAAAAAGGAAAGCAGGCCGACTGTGAGCAAGAATCAAGAGTTCGGATAAAAAGATCAAGAGGACAAAGTACACAGGAAGAGAAAAGTGTCAGCTTGCTTAGCAGCAAAAAAAAAAAAAAAAAATCTCAATGATTCAAAGTAGAACAAGTTCTCCTATCTTATCACTAAACACAGTGAAAGTTTGAGAGAACTGGCTATATGTGAACAAGGTTTAGAATCTGCATATAAACTTTAATAAGAAAGAGATTATCCGGTGTGATAGAAAAGGGAGAATTAGAGGAGCATTCAAAGCTCATGTTCTTGGTTGCACTGCTATCTATCTGAACACGCGTTCTAGTGAGATTATTTTGGGTGTAGGGAAATAGGACTTGCTGGTTTAAGAGAGAAGGATGTAAATATTGTTAGTAGAAGACCAGAGAGTCTATCGGGTGGACAAGAAATATAGCAGGGCCAGGAATCATATAACTGAGACTGGTCGAAGGGCCCTTTGATGGATCTCAGCACAGGATTTTTTGTGGATCATCACACTATTCGTGATATCTAGCTACACTCCCACTGTTTACCTCTCTGTGTCTCCTAAGAAGTGGCTTCTTCTCCCTTTAATCTGTTTGTTTTTTGTTTTGTTTTTTAACTCAAGGCTTCTTTTTCTTGAGTGTAGCATATTCATAGACCAGGATGGCCCACGTTTTGTGCATGTTGGGGAAGCCATTCTTCTGCTCTATTCATGAGCTGCCTAATTAGCCTGTCAGGTCATTGCATGCAACCTGCTGACTTAAGGAGCTGTGACCCAGATAAAGAGTGAGGTCCAATGGCTAACGTGGCCTGGCTCTCCAAAAAGGGTTGTGGGTGGGGCAGTTTTCCTTAAGAAGGGCTATTGGCATTACATGTATTATGAACAAATTATGAACGAATCCACAAAAACATGCATAACTGAAAAGACTGTTGAGGTTCTTCTTTGTATGTGACAGTTGAATTTCTACTCCTATCTTTTAGGTATTCTTCTAAGCTTTATATTTCCACATAATACTCTTCAAGAACGAGAAATAATTGTATAGTTATTTGTATCAAGAACTTGGCAATAAGATAAAATTCTCATGGTTGAATGAATTAACTGTTTTTTTCCCCACAATCGTGTCCACTGGGTTGATTGATAATAGTCCTTAGCATACAATTTATTACTTCAAAGCTCTGAATTTACGTGGTTGCTACTTGAAAACACTCCAAATTGTAGATCTCATGTTCCTTTCCTGGGTATTGTTAACATTTCTCCCATATACCATACTGAAGCTAATTAATAAAACTTTGTTTCGAGTTAGGCTGCTTGTGTTGCAATTCTTTGTTTTCAGTGATTAGTTTTGGTCACGTGAATGTTGACAACACGATGATTATAAATACTGATACAGCCCAAATATAGATATCTCTATAGTCTGTATTATATCCAATTCCTAAAAATAGGTAGAGGAACTTTACTTCCAAGGAGTATTGCTTTTAATTTTTTTAAAAATATTTGTGTATTTTTGAGAGACACACAGAGTGTGAGTGGGGGAGGGAAAGAGAGAGAGGGAGACACAGAATCAGAGGCAGGCTCTAGGCTCAGAGCTGTCAGCACAAAGCCCAACACGGGTCTTAAACCCATGAACCATGAGATTATGAGCTGAGCTGAAGTCGGACGCTTAACCTACTGAGCCACAAGATACCTCATCGCTTTTAAAAATTTGGTGAGAAAATTATTTTACTGCATCTTTTAAAAAAAAAATGTTTTTACTTATTTATTTTGAAAAGACAGAGAGAGAGAGGGAGAGATTGAGAATCCCAAGCAGGCTCCACACTGTCAACACAGGGCCCCATGCAGTATGTGATCATCAAGGGTCGGATGCTTAACTGATTAGGCCACCCAAGTGCCCCTGTTTTATTATATCTTATTGTTTCATATGGGCAAGTTTTGAAACAAGTTGAATATTTTTTTTCTTATTCTTAGTAAGTTACAGTATTAGAGCTATTCAGTCTACAGTTTATACTCACTCTTAGTACCATGTTGTCACCTAAATTGTTTAACTGTCTTCAGTTTGGGGGGAATTGCCCTAATCATCTTGTAAATATGCCATACTAGACCACAAAATTGATCACGATCTCTGGCAAGGCTTTCGGGAGCATACAATTCATGCACTGGAATTTAAACAAATAAATACAAATGGTAAAAGAATTAGACTTTTGTATTTAAAGGCTGTTACTCTGAAGTGTTTTGTGTCTAGCAGCTTACATTTTCCTTTATAAGATTTTCTGAGCTCATCCTTAATATTTAAGATTCTGTCATGATAAAATCGATCTGAGTTTTACTAGTCAAGTAAGTTTACTGAGGGACTACTGATTGGGAATAAAATTTAAGGAAATTTTCAAAGATTATGTCCTTCATAAGAAACTTGCATTTAAAAATACTATAAATCACATGACTTGCAACACTCTTAGTAACAGAAACTAAATAAACTTGAATCACGTTTGTAACACTAGACCATATTAAAACTAATGACTATTGAAAGTTTCTAAGTTTAGACAACATTAAGTTTAGACAACATTCTGGGAAAACACTTACTCATCCATATGGTCAAGCAATAACTTGGCCAATGAAAAATTTCTAATTATGTTTCATGCCATTTGGAATACACCAATCTTCTTTTAGTTTTTATTGAAGTGTAGTTAAAACAACGTAACATTAGTTTCAGGTGTACAACATAATGATCTAATTTCTCTATACATTTTGGTATACTAACCACAAGTGTAGCTACCTTCTGTCACCATGCAACACTATCACAATACCATTGACTATAATCCCAATTCTGTACCTTTTATTTCCATGACTTATTCCTTCCATAGCTGGTAACCTGCACCTCCCACTTCCCCTCCACCCTTTTGGTAACCGTCAGTTTGTTGTATTTATGGGTCTGCTTCTGCTCTTTATTTTCATTTTGCTTTTTTTGGATTTCACATATAAGTGAAATATGATGGTATTTGTCTTTCTCTGCCTTATTTTACTTAGCATAGGACCTTCTAGGTTCATCCATGTTGACACAAATTGGCAAGATATCATTCTTTCTGATTAGGTAATAATTTATTGTATATATACCATATCTTTTTTTTAATGCTTTAATGTTTATTTATTTTTGAGAGAGAGAGTGTGCATGTGCACCATGGAGGGGGAGAAAGAGAAAAAGAGAGAGACAGAGGATCCCAAGCAGGGACCTTTGCTGACAGCAGAAAGCCTGATGCAGGGCTCGAACTCAGAAACTGAAAGATCATGACCTGCGCCAAAGTTGGACGCTTAACCAACTGAGTCACCCAGGTAATGATGGACACTTAGGTTGCTTCCATATGTTGGCTATTGTCAATAATGCTACAATAAACATGGGGGTGTATATATCTTTTCAAACGTATGTGTTTTGGTTTCTTTGAATAAGTATACAGTAGTGCGATTACTAGATCATGTAGTATTTCCATTTTTAATTTTTTGAGTAATTTTCATACTGTTTTCCACAGTGACTGTACCCGTTTACACTCCTACTAATGGTGCATGATGGCTTCTTTTTTTCTATATCCTCACCAACTGTTGTTATTTATTTGTTATATTTGTGATACTAGCCATGCTGACAGGCATGATGTAATAGCTCATTGTGGTTTTCATTTGCACTTCCCTGATAAATGGTGATGTTGAGCCTATTTTCATGCATCATATTGTCTGTCTGTATGTCCTCTTTGGAAAAATGTTCAGGTCCTTTGCCCACGTTTAATTAGATTATTTGGTTTTAGGCATTGAATTGCATCAGTTCTTCATGTATTTTGGATATTAACCCCTTATCAGATATATCATTTGCAAATATTTTCTGGTATATTTAGTAGGTAGCCTTTTCATTTAGTTGGTGTCCTTAGCTGTGCAAAAGCTTTTCAATTTGGTGTAGTCCTGATAGTTAATTTTTTGCATTTGTTTTTGGCATTTGGAGACAGATCTAGAAAAATGTAAAAGAGATTATGGCTTATGTTTTCTTCTAGGAGTTTTATGGTTTCATGTCTCACATTTAGGTATTTTATCCATTTTGAGTTTATTATTATGTATGGTGTAAGAGAGTGGTTCCATTCTTGTGCGTATAGCTGTCTCGTTTTCTCAGCACCATTTATTGAAAACACTATCGTTTCCCCATTGTACATTTGTGTCACCTTTGTCATAGATGAATTAATAATGTACATGTGGGCTTATTTATGGGCTCTTCATCCTGTTCTATTTTTCTATGTGTCTATTTTTGTGCCAGTACCATACTGTTTTGACAACTACTGTTTTATGGTATATTTGGAAACTTGGGATTGTGATACCTCCAGTTTTGTTCTTTCTTCTTAAGATTGCTTTAGTGTTCAGGGTCTTTTGCGGTTCCATAAAAGTTGAGAATCACTTGTTCTGGTTCTGTGAAAAATAATGTTGGTATCTTGATAGGGATTCCATTGAATCCATAGTTTGTTTTGGGTAGTACGGACATTTTAATATTATTTTTCCAATCCCTCAGCGTTGTAGGTCTCTTCATTTACGTCATTGTCAATTTCTTTCACCAGTGTTTTATAGTTTTCAGAGTATAGGTCCTTCACCTCTTTGGTTATGTTTATTCCTAGATATTTTATTGTTTTTGTTGCAAATTCTAACCGCCCCCCCCAATTTTTTTCTCTACTACATCATTAATGACTAGCAGTACAGATTTCTGTGTATGAATTTTGTATCCTGCAAATTTGCTCAATTCATTTATTACTTCTAATAGTTTCTTGTTGGGGTCTTTTAGGGTTTTCCATGTATAATATCAAATCATCTGAAAATAGTGACAGTTTTTCTACTTCCTTACCAATTTGGATGCTTTTTATTTTTCTTGTGTGGTTGCTGTGGCTAGGACTTCCAGCCACTGTGTTGAATAAAAGTGGTGAGAGTAGACATCCTTGTCTTGTTCCTGACCGTAGAGGAAAAGTTTTTTTTTTTTTTAACATTGAGTATGTTAGCTGTGGATGTGTCATATATGGCCTTTTTAAAAAAAAATTGAGGTACATGCCCTCTAACTTCACTTTGATCAGAATTTTTATTATGATTCGATGCTGTACTTTGGCAAATACTTAGTCTGCATCTACTGAGATTTTTATCTCTTTATTTTTTAATGTGGTGTATCATATTGATTGATTTGTGAATACTGAATCATCCTTGCATTCCTGGAATGAATCTCACATGTTGGTGGTGAATGATCCTTTTAACGTTTTGTTAAAGGTGGTTTGCTAATATTTTGTCAGAGAATTTTACATCTATGTTCATCAGGGGTATTCACCTATAGGTTTGTTTTGTTTTTCTGGTGTCATTGTCTGGTTTGAGTATCAGGGTATGCTGGTCTCATAGACTCTATTTGGATGCTCTCCCTCCTCTTTCTTTTTTTGAAATAGTTTCAGAAGTATAGGAAACTCTTTTTTAAATGTTTGGTAGAATTCTGTGAAGCCATCTGGTCTTGGACTTTTGTTTTTTGGAGTTTCTTGATTACCGGTTCAAATTTGTTAATAGTAATTGGTCTTTTCAGATTTTCTATTGCTTTCTGAATCAAGTTCGGAACATTGTAGGTTTCTAGAAATGTAGCAATTTCTTCTATATTGTCCAATTTGTTGGCATGTGTTTTTTCATAGTGGTCTCATAATCCTTGATATATCTGTGGTATCAGTTCTTTTCATTGATTTCTGATTTTATCTATTTGGGTCTTGTCTTTTCTTCTGATGAATCAATTTATCAGGTCTGGTTACTGTTTTTTTTTTTTTTTTTTAAGTGTGTTTCATTTTTTCCTTACTCAGATCTTTATTATTTCCCTCCTTCTAACTTTGGGCCTTGTTCTTCGTCTAGTTTCTTTAGGTGTAAAATTAGATTGAAATTTTTCTTATTTCTTGATTAGTCCTGCATCACTGTAAATTTCCCTCTTAGAATTGTTTTTGCTGAATCTCAAACACTTTGGACTGTTGTGTTTTCATTTGCCTTAATATTTTGTTGATTTCCTCTTTGACCCCTTGGTTGTTTGGTAGCATGTTGTTTAGACTCCACGTGTTTGTACTTTTCTCAGTTTTTGTAATTGTAATTCTCAATTTTGTAACTGTCCTACCATTAGGGTTGAAAGATGCTTCATATGATTTCAGTCTTCTTACAATTATTGAGACTGTTTTGTGGCCTAATCTATCCTGGAGAATTATCCATGTGCACTTGAAAACAATGGGTATAGTGCGGGTTTGGGATGGAATGTTTTGTATATCTGCAAAGTTGATCAGGTAGCATGCATTGTTCAGAGACACTGTTTCCTTATTTCTGCCTCAAAGAAATCTCCATTGATGTAACTAGTGTGTTAATGTCTTCTACTACTATTGTGGTTTTTCAATTTCTCTTTATGTCTGTAAATATTTGCTTCATATATTTAGGCGTGTCAGCCTTGGGTGCATAGATAATTACAATGACTATATCCTCTTGTTGGATTGATCCCTTTGTCATTAGACAATGCCCTTCTTTGTCTCTTGATACAGTCTTTGTTTTAAAGTCTATTTGGTTTGATATGGATTCTACTATCCTGGCTTTTTAAATTTTAACTTCTTTTTTCAGGGAATATCTTTCTCCACACCTTTACTTTCAGTTTCTATGTGTCTTTAAGTCTGAAGTGCATCTCTTGCAGGCAGCATTTAGATGGGTCTTTTTTAAAATTTATCCATCACCCTATGTCTTTTAACCGGAGAAGTTAGACCATTTATACTAAAGTAATTGTTATAGGTATGTACTTATGCCATCTTATTAACTGTTTTCTGATAGTTTCTGTATTTCTCTGTTCTTTTACTCTTCTCTCTTTTATCATGATTCATGAATGTCTTTAGTGTTATGCTTGGCTTCTTTGTGGGTGTATTGGTTTGTAGATACCATGAGGCTCATATATAACATAATACAGGAGCCTATATTAAATTGATGGTTGCTGAAATGCAAACACATTATAAAAAGACTTCATTTTTATTTCTCCACTTTTCATCTGTTGTCATATTTAATATAATTTTGTGAGTCCCCTTCACTAAATTTTTAATTGATTTTACTACTTTGGTTCTTTTAACCTTTATTCTAGCTTTGTAAGTGATTGTTCTGCTACCTTTACTGTGTGTTTGCTTTTATTCGTGAAGTACTTTTCCTTTCATAATTTTCTTCTAATTATGGCCTTTCATTTTCCACTTGAAGAATTCCCTTTAACATTTTTAGCGTTTCTTGTAAGGTGAGTTAGGTGATGATGACCTCTTTTAAAGTTTTGTTTGGAAAACTCTCTCTCTCCTTCAATTCTGAATGATAACTTTGCCTGGTATTCTTGGTTAAGGTTTTTCCCCCCTCTTTTTCCTTTAAGCATTCTGAATATATCACACCACTCCCTTGTAGCCTGAGAAATTTCTGCTGAAAAATTAGCTTATAGCCTAACATGGTTTTCTTTGTATATAATTAGTTGCTTTCTCTCATTACATTTAGAAGTCTTGCTTTGTATTTAATCTTTGACATATTAATTATGTGTTATGGTATGGACCTCATTAGGTTAATCTTGTTTGGAGCTTTGTGCTTCCTGAACCTGGATCTCGTTCCTTCCCCATGTTAGTAAAGTTTTCTTCACTATTTCTTCAAATGAGTTCTGTCCCTTTTTCTTCTTTCTAGGACCCTGTGATGTGAATATTTAATGGCTTGGTGTTGTTCAAAAGATTCCTGAATCTAGCCTCATTTTTTAAAATTATTTTTTCTTTCTGTTGTTTAGCTTAGATGCTTTCCATTTTAACTGATCTGTTTTGCATCTTTTCATCTACTGTTGTTGATTCTCTTTAGTTTGTTTTTCACTTCGACTGAAGTGTATTCTTCAATTGATTGCTTCTTCTTATATTTTCAATCTATTTGTTGAAGTTCTTACTGAGCTTATCCATTCTTCTTTCCAGTCTGGTAAGAATCTTTATGACCATAACTTTGAACTCTTTATCATGTAAATAAGTTATTTCTATTCCCTTTACTACTTTTTCTGAGGTTTTGTCTTGCTCTTTTTTTTGGAGCACATCCCTCTGTCAGTCACATCTTGCCTCACTTTAAAGTGGTCACAGGCCAGGGTAGTCCTGGGGTTCTCTGTACAGAAGCCACCTAGTAGGACTGCTGAAGTAGCTAAAAACCAAGGCTTTCTAGGGCATGCTGGTGGGGTGGCTGGAGCCAAATTGGTGAAGGTTTGGCATGTTCCATGGTGCCTTGGGACTGTGTCACCTTGGTAAAATGGCTGAGGCTGTAGTAATCACTGCTGAGAGGCGTCCCAGTGTGTACTCTGCTGGGACAGCTGGAGTGGGTATGAGCTAGGGACTCACTCAGGACTCACTGAGACTGTAAGCTGGCTGGGGCACCTGTACCATGTTCCTGTCCACACCATCAGCCTCGGGATTTAAATGTAGATTCTGGATGTTAAAGGATTTGTCCAGGGGAATTCCTTAGCTAAGAAGAGGGCAAGCATTTAAGTAATAGATAGTAATGACTTATCCAAAGTGGTGATGAGCAAAGTACAAAATGTGTTTCATTCTCTTTGTAATTTTGTCTTTTCCTGTGTACATAGAAAGAAAAAAAGTAAACTATATTCCTATAGTAATCCTGTAATTTTGAATTATCCTTTACGTTAATTGGTATATTTGTCAACATCAGACTACAGAAATAATAGGATATTCAGAATTGCTAAAGACATTGCATATCCTGTGCAGGGAGAGGGAAATGGAAAGGTGGCTTAAAGGAAGATTCCCATCCTGCACCCCCCCCCCCCGCCCCGCCCCACAATATACAAAGAAAAGGAATAGCCCTTGAATATTTCCCCCTCTCCTTTTCAAGACAATTGCTCCTTGGTTACTCATTTCTTTTCCCTATGGTCAGGTTGGCTGCATCTCCCAACACTTGTAAGTACTGTATGTTCTGACATATCCTGAAGTCATGCATTAGCACCTTTTCATTCAGCAAAGGGTGAGAACAGATATCTTTTGGCAGCTGACAGCAGGAAGCAGGCAGAAAGAAGGGGAAGGAAACTGGAGGACAGGGACACTGTGGTGGTCTAGTGGCTAGCAGGACTAATGTACCAGCTGCGAATAACCCCTTTTTTGCCTTCCAGCCCAGATGTCTGTCATTGTCATGTCCTCAAGCTATCGTAGTAAATGATTTGTGCTTTGCAACTGAGTCACCAATGTGGCAATTGAACCTCTTCACAGCTCAAAATTGTTGATGTGTGCACAGAGGGCCCTATGGTTGTTCTGTATGCTTGTAGGAACAAGGATGGAGTGGGGAGGGGCTGAGGGGGAAGCACCAGAGAAAGAGCAAAGAAGCAGGAGCCAGAGAGGATAGTGAAATGTCAAGGTTACCTTGTTTTGCCTGGAGAATTAAAGGAAGGGCACATTAATGTCTGCCTCCATTTGGTCTTTTGGCTCTCTTAGTCTGAAGCGGCCTCTTGCTGCTCTGGTAGATATACATATCACTTTGAAAGATTAAAAAATGAAGAATGCAGTGATCTGTATTGTATATATGCTTTATTCTGTGGAAAGAATGTTAATAAATATACCGTGAGCCTGCAAAGTTTGCCAATATAAATAATGTGGCATTTCAAAGTCTGTCAGTAAATGTAATTGAATTTTTCAATGTAAAAATACAGTTCAGTTATAAATTGGAGTCATGCTTGACATTAGTTGGGCATTAGAAGATATTAATTAGATACTGCTCACTTCTTCTCTTTCTTTTTTTATATTAAATGAAATTATCAAGCAAAAAGAATTTGCAAGCATGCAATTTAGAGATTTTTATTCTCAAAAACAAGCTGCCTGGTAATTTTTAGTAGAGAAATAAAATGCTTTTTCAAAAATCTTGTCAGTGAGCTGTCTAAAACATGCCCTTCCCAATATGAACACAATATGGAAAGCTAATCCATTTTAATACTTTGTAATGATAATAAGCTACAGTGAACAAGTAGCCTAGGGAAAAGATAGTAGTAGTCACCTTTAAACAGAAAGAGAATAGCAAGTAATTGTACATTTTTACACTAGGCTGATGACAACATTTCCTGTGACTTTGAACTTACTTTGGCTGTCACCATCCTGGCAAACATTCTGCATATCAATCAGACAGTTGTATTTCTTGCATGACATTTGCAGCATAATGTAGACATTTACTTATGTGATCGTTGTATGTAAGCAGACCGTTTATATGTAAATAATTGTGTTCCTTCATGCTACAGATGCTGCATGTGGAACCGTTAGGACCTTTTAGATCTCAATACCACATGCAATTTTCATTTACTATTTTTATTCTTGCTTAAATCTGTCTTCATCGTTCGTTGGCACATTCACCCCTGAGTGTCTGGTTTATGTGATTATACACTAGCGTGTGTGTTTTCTAGCAGTTAATTACTTGCACTGAGATTCCATAAATCGCTTTAATAGTGTTTGAATCCTAGTTTCTTAAAAATTTGTCATCTTGATTTTATAACAAAATATTTCAATGAATTACCACAAAAGAAGTATATCCAGATATGGACTAATGTGCATCGTTTTAACGTTTCCTGGGAATTATTTTCTAGTTCTTGTTATATAGAAACAGATTTTAAAGTTTTCAATTTAAAATTTGTAAATAATCAGTACCTGTACTCATTAGCTTCCTTGCAAATACCTTATTCTTTAAGTACTTTTATTGAAAAAGTAATGTAAGGTATCCCCACAGTGCATAATGTGTGCTACTCATAAATATTTTTATGGTACGACTTTCTGCTTCAAGATGAGCGTTTTGACTAGGATTTATCTTTGGGGCCAGTACATTATAGCTAATTAAGTACCTGTTTAAAGATAATGTTTTGATTCTAAAGTTTGTCTTTTAGCTTCTCTTGAAATATGTGTGTTCAGTTGTAACATAGTAACATTTTGCCTATTTTCTGATATTTGTTTAAATGATAATTAGCTTCCAGGAATATCCAAAGAAAATAGAATGAGGTCTGACTCCAGGGACTGGAAAAAAGAAAATAATGAAATGAGAAATGGACAAAACAGGTGATTTCTCTTTTGTAACTGCTAAATCCAATGTTCTAATTCCAGGGCTAAGAAAACTAAGATTAAAAAAAGGTGCTAAGTTGTGGCAGTGATGGCTAGCTGAATACCACAAACTCATGCTTGGCCATTTCCCAGACTTTGCATCTGGATTTATTCATGTGACTAGTTTGGATTACCAGAGGAATATGAATTGGATTGATAAATATGTCAGTTCTAGGCTGTGATGGAAAATCTTACAGTGGGCTTACTTCAAGATCTCTCATGATTTCTCCCAGATAGATAAAACCCAAGTGCCTCCACACCCACAAAAGTTTCAGCCATTAGCTTCCTTATTTTATCTGTAAACTGGCATTTATTACCACCCGTATATACTTATTTAATCCTCTCAACATATTTTTCATAGCAGAGGCATCTGAGGCTTGCTAAGTTTGACTGACTTGGGTAATACAAACAAAAACCAGAATTTGAGCTTTCTGTTTAAGTTGTAAATTAATGTTCTTCCCAGCATACTTCTTGAATAGTCTCCTTCTTTAACCCTTAGAATTATATCAAGTATGTTTGCATTAGTGGTAAAGCAAAATTTTCATGTTCTTTATCATATAATGGCAGTTTGGAAAATTAACAACTGCTTCACAATTGGAAAATACCTTCAAGTAAAGAAGGTCAAAGCTATGTACACATTTCTCTATTAGATACTATTGTTTTAGTGTTGACTGAAAACAAATACATTAAAAAATAATCACCAGATTTAAGAACTTTCTTTAAGGAGAGAGGTATTATGTCACCAAGATGAAGACATAGTTCCTTACAGACTTTAGTCCCCCTCACAACTGTCTATGGACAAGATGCCGCTGAGAGAATCATAGAACAGGGGAGTAATGCTGAAGAACCCCTTTTTACTACAGAGGCCAGGACATACTGCCTTAGGAAGGTAAGAGAAGCAACTACATAGTGATTACATTGTCCAGGCAATTGTGATATTTCACTGAGAGGTCTTTCCTGAGATCCTTGTTTGAAAGGGGACTTTAGAAGTGAGTTCTGGCACCCCACCCTACCCGTCACCAGCATTGTGGTCACTTTGTAGGAGCAACTACTCTGGTTTCATTAACCTATCTGGTAAGACAGGGTAATCTGCAAGGCCCAAACCCTTGGAAATCTAATTGTATCAGACAAAAGGGGAAGGGCTCCCAGTTACCTGCACTCAGATCTTGGCAGACTGAGTTTTTACCTCCAGAGCCCAAATAGTAGTTCCAGACACTGGTTTTGCTCATTTGCAGTCTGACCAGGTATAGCTCTGCACAATTCAGGTCCACAAACAAGGAGTTTTGCTGGCCCTATAGCCTGATCTGTCCACAGCTAGGCAGAAGAACAGTCATAGCCCTAACTACACTAGATTGTATCCCCAGTCCCATCTGAGAGAAAGGACTGGCAAAAATACATGGAAGCTGTATAACCCAGCAAATTTCAACCTGAGTGTGGGCAGTGCTGAACACCCCCAGAGTGAAAGCAAGTGACTCTGTTCAGCAGGAACTCAGGGAATAGGTCAGCTTAAGTCAATTAATAGCCTTGGAGCTGCTTCTCCTGCTGTGCCTAGTTAGGGAAACAAATTTGTAGTCCCACTTATTGAATACAGGCTTTAGTCCACCAACCCAGAAACCTAACCAGAGAACAAAGGAGACTACAGAGCCCATCCAACAGACTTGCTCAAAGTAGCACTTGAACAGTGTAAAACCCAAGGCCTTTCCTGTCTGTAGAGAAAAACCAGTGGTCCCCCTTGACCAGGATATTCAGTGCACACTCTTACCTGATTTGGGTCCCCACACAGTGAAACGTTCAGGCACCAGGTCCTGTCTTGCTGCCCCACTAAGGCAGAGAAGCTAATTTATAGCCCCACCTAGTGCTAAGTGTCATACCCGGTCCCAACCATCTGGTAAACCTGACTCAAGATCCTAGAGCCTGACATGGGCAGGATTTCTGCCCAAGTCAGGGCACATCCTTCCCTTATGACTTCAGAACTTAAAGAGTTGCCTTGTCCGAAAATATATCCTAATAGCAGGCCCCATCTGCTGTCACATCCAGAAGCTCAAAGTAGGCTGACTGGTCAAGAAATGTCTCTGCCAAAGCAAATCTGGAAAAGTCTAGAAGAGGAGGCAAATTAAGGATAACGAAAAATCAGATCAATATAACACCATTAAAAACCAGCTAATAGGGGTGCCTGGGTGTCTCAGTGGGTTAAGCATGTGACTTCGATCAGGTCATCATCTCCCGGTTCGTGAGTTTCAGCCCTGCAACGGGCTCTGTGCTGACAGCTAAGAGCCTGGAACCTGCTTCAGATTCTCCCTCTCTGCTCCTCCCACGCTTGTGCTCTCTCTCTCAAACATAAATATGAAAAAAAAATAATGAAACTCTATTAACTGATCTTGGAAATCTATGAACTGTCAGACAAAGAATTCAAAAAAGTCCTCTTTAGGAAGCTTAGTGAAGGACAAGAACACACAGACAACAAAATTAGGGGGTAAAAACATAGTCTAAAAAATATAATAACTGAACTGAAAAATTCAACAGTTTCAAAAGCAGAATCAACCATGCAGAAATAAATCAGCAATGTGGAAAATGGGATGTTTGAAATTATCAATCAGAGGAACAACAAGAAAAAAAGAGTGAAAAAGACTAAAGAAAGCCTATGGACCAAATAAGACACAATGAAAAGAAACAATATTCACATTCTGGGAATTATGAGAAAGAGAAATGGACAGAAAGTGTATTTAAAGCAATAATGGCTCCAAACTTCCCAAACCTGGTGAGAGAACTAGACCTCTAGATCCAAGACGCCCTAAAGAACCCAAACATGGTCACATCAAGACACATTATAATTTAATGGTCAAAAGGCAAACATTTTTTAAAAGTAATTAATTTTTAAATAATGCAATGATGATTTTAGGAGTAGATTCCAGTGATTCATCCCCTATGTAAAACAACCAGTGCTCATCCCAACAAGTATCTTCCTTAATGCCCCTTACCCATCTATCCCATCCCCTAACCACAACCCCTCCAGCAACCCTCAGTTTGTTCTCTGTATTTAAGAGTCTCTTATGTTTTGTCCCCCTCCTTGTTTTTATATTATTTTGCTTCCCTTCTTGTTCATCTGTTTTGTATCTGAAATTACTCATATGAGTGAAGTTATATGACATTTGTCTTTCTCTTATTTCACTTAGTTCCATCCTCTGGTTCCATCCATGTAGTTGCAAATGGCAAGATTGCCCTCATTTTAATTGTTGAGTAATAATCCATTGTATATATATATATATGTCACATCTTCTTTATCCATTCATCTGTTGATGTGCATTTTGGCTCTTTCCATACTTTGGCTATTATTGATTGTGCTGCTATAAACATTGAGGTGCATGTACCCCTTTGAAACAGCACACCTCTATCCCTTGGATAAATACCGAGTAATGAAATTGCTGGGTCGTAGGGTAGTTTTATTTTTAATTTTTTAAGGAACCTCCATACTGTTTTCCAGAGTGGCTGCACCAGTTTGCATTCCCACCAGCAGTGCAAAAGAGATCCTCTTTCTCCGTGTCCTCGCCAACATCTACTGTTGCCTGAGGTGTTAATGTTAGCCATTCTGACAGGTGTGAGGTGGTATCTCATTGTGGTTTTAATTTGTATTTCCTTGATTATGAGTGATGTTAAGCATTTTTTCATTTGTTAGCCATCTGGATGTCTTCTTTGGAGAAGTGTCTGTTCATGTTTTTTGCCCATTTCTTCACTGGATTATTTGTTGTTTGGGTGCTGAGTTTGAGTTCTTTATAGATTCTAGATACCAACCCTTTATCTGGTATGTCATTTTCAAATATATTCTCCCATTCCATTGGTTGCCTTTTAGTTTTGCTGATTGTTTCCTTTGCTGTGCAGAAGCTTTTTATTTTGATGAGGTCCTAGTAGTTCATTTTTGAAAAGCGGAACAATTTAAAAGCAGTGAGAGAAAAAACAGAAGTACAAACAAGTGAACCCCTAATAAGATTAGTGGAAGATTTCCCAACAGAAATTTTTCAGGTCAGAAGAGCATGAAATAACATATTCAAAATATTGAAAGAAAAAATCTTTCAACCAAGAATACTGGAAATTTTATCCTTCATAAATAAAAGAGGGATAAAGATTTTCCAAAAGCAAACCTGATGGAATTCACACCCAGACCTGCCTTGTATAAACTCTATCAGGTGTTCGTTGAGTGGAAACAAATGACACCCATTAACATCATAAAGCAAACATACATGGGGCACCTGGGTGGCTCAGTCAGTTAAGTGTCCGACTTTGGCTCAGTTCATGATCTTGTGGTTTGTGAGTTCGAGCCCCACATCGGGCTTTGTGCTGACAGCTCAGATCCTGGAGCCTGCTTCGGATTCTGTGTCTCACCTTCTCTCTGTCTCAAAAATAAATTAAAAAATAAATAAATAAAGCAAACATACATAAGAAGGCAGGGTAAAACCCACTGGTCAAAGTAAATATAAAGTCAAAGCTGGATTCTGTTGTATGGTTATGGTGGTGTGTAAGTCATTTTCAAATCTAGTTTAAAAGTGAAAAACAAATATAGTAAAAATAAACAGCTGTGGGAATCTGTTATTAGTTACACAATATTAATATTACAATTTACATATTTATATTTTATAACCGAAAATGATAGGGGGAGAAGAAGTAAAAGTGTAAAGCTTAGGAATTCTATTAAAGTTGTTATTATTTTAAAATAGGGTGTTAAAATTTGAAGATATTTTATATAAACTTCATGGTAGCAACAAAGGAAAAATGTATATTAACTATATAAAACAATGTGATGAAGTAAAAAAAAATAGGAGACATCAAAACACAAAGAGAGCAGGATAAGAAGCTAGGAAGAATGGGTCTACAAAATAACAAAATGACGAGAGTAAGGCCTTACTTATCGAGAATCTTTAAATAGATGAAATTCCCCAAACAAAAGACAGAATGGCTGAATGGATTTTTTAAACTGTTCCAATGGATTGGAGAGTGTTATGCTAAGTGAAATAAGCCACACAGAGAAAGACAGATACCATATGTTTTCACTTTTATGTGGATCCTGAGAAACTTAACAGAAACCCATGGGGGAGGGGAAGGAAAAAAAAAAAAAAGAGGTTAGAGTGGGAGAGAGCCAAAGCATAAGAGACTCTTAAAAACTGAGAACAAACTGAGGGTTGATGGGGGGTGGGAGGGAGGGGGGGGTGGGTGATGGGTATTGAGGAGGGCACCTTTTGGGATGAGCACTGGGTGTTGTATGGAAACCAATGTGACAATAAATTTCAAAAATTATATGTATATATATATATATATATATATATATATATATATATATATAATGTTCCAATCGTATGTTGCCAACGAGAAACTCACTTCAACATTAAAGGCACATACAGACTGAGAGTAAAGGAACGGAAAAAGATTTCAAGCACATGTTAAAAAAAAGAAAAGCAGGGGTAACTATAGTGATAGCAGATAAAACAGAATTTAAATATGGTAAAATAATGAAAAAGCGGTCATTCCATCAAGTAGATATAACAGTTGTAAATATTTATGTACCCATCACTGAAGCTCCTAAATATGTAAATTAAAAACTAATAGAGCTAAAAGAAGAAATAATAGCAATAAAATAGTTGCTAACTTTAATACCCATCTCCCAACAACTAATAGATCATCTAGACAGAGAATCAATAAGGAAATGGAATTAGAACAAGAGTATAGACCCAAAAGACATACATAGAACATTTTATCTGACAACAGCAAGATACACATTCATTTCAAGTGCACATGGAAAATTTTCTAACATTATCCTAACATAGGATAGGCCATATGTTAGACCATAAAACAAGGCTTAGCAAATTTAAAAAGAAGGAAATCATACCAAGTATCTCTGATTACAATGTTTAAAAAAACTACAAATCAACAAGTGGAAAACTGGAAAATCCACAAATACATGAAAATTAAATAACATACTCCTGAACAGCCAAAGAAGCAATTAAAAGGGAAATAAAAAATGTATCTGAGCCAAATGAAATGGAAATACAACATTCTAAAACTTAAGCGATTCTATGAAAGCAATTCTAAGAGGAAAGTTCATAAATGTCTACATTAACAAGCAAGAAATATCCCAAATAAACAGCTTAATGCTATGCCTTAAAGAAGAACAAACTAAGCCCAAAGCAAGCAGAGGGAAGGAAATAATAAGAAAACAATAGAAAAAATAAACAGAATTGACAAATCTTTAGCTAGAATTACCAAGGAAAAAATAAACACTGAAATTAACAAAAAATTATAATGTAAAAGGAGACATCGCGGCAGAAATGCTGATAAGAGACTGCTGTGGACAACTATATGCCAAACTACTGGACAATCTAAAAGAAATGAAAAAAATTCTTAGAAACATACAAATTACCAAGATTCAATCACAAAGCATTTAGAAAGCCTGAATAGACCAATTACTAGTAGGTAAATTTAATCAATAATAAAAAATCTCCCAATGAGGAAAAGCCAGGAGCAGATGTATTCACTGGTAAAGTTTACCAAACATTTACATAATTAACAGCAAGCCTTCTCTTAAACCCTTCCAAAAAATTAAATGGGGGCAGGGAGGAGAACATTTCCCAACCCAGTTTATGAGGCCTGCATCACCCCCATACCAAAGATAGAAAAGGACGCTACCAGAAAACTACAGACTCCAATCTTTGATCAATATTGATGCCAAAATTCTCAATAAAATGAGCAAATTCAAATTAGTACCACATTAAAAGTATCATTCACCCTGATCAAATGGGATTCATATCTGGGATGTAAAGGTGTGTCAACATCCATCAAATCAACGAACATGATACATCACATTAGAATAAAAGAAAAAAAACCATCTCACTAAATGCAGGAAAAGGATTTGACAAAATTCATTAATGATAAAATATTCTTTTTTGGTGTAGAAGGAATGTACCTCTGCATAATAAAGACCATATATAGCAAACCCAGAGTTAACATCATACTTGCTGGTGAAAACAAAGCTTTTCCTCTAAGATCAAGAATAAGACAAGGGTGCCCACTGCCACCACTCCTATTCAACACAGTGTACTAGAAGTCCTCACCAGGTAAGCAGGCAAGAAAAAGAAACAAAGAATACATAATTGGAAAGGAAGAAGTAAAACTGTCTCTGTTTGCAGATTACATGGTTTTATATACAGAGGTCAAGTTGCAGGATATAAAATTAACATACAAGTGTTATTGGTTTACAATAACAATGAATTATTTGAAAAAGAAAACAATGGCATTTACAGTAACATCAAGAACAAGAAAATACTCGGGAATAAACTTAACCAAGGTAGTTAAAGATCTCTACTCTGAAAAGTAGAAGACACTGATGAAAGGCATTCTATGTTCATGGATTAGAAGAAATGATATTATTAAAATGACAATAATTACCAAAATCCATTAAGAGATTCAATGTGATCCCTGTCAAGATTGCAAAGGCAATGTTTTACAGGAATAGGGGAAAAAAAGACCCTCCTAAAATTTATATGGAACCCAAAAGACCTCAAATAGACAAAGTAATCTTAAAAAGAACAAAGGAGGCATCACACTTCCTCATTTCAAGCTATACCAATATCAACAGTGTAGTACTGGCATAAAAACAAGCAAATAGGACAATGGAATAGAACTGACAGCTCAGAAATAAACTGAAACACATACTATCAACTAATATTTGACAAGGGAGCCAAGAATATTCAAAGGAGAAAAGACAGTCTTCTTCAATAAATGGTGCTGAGAAAACTGGATATTCACATATGAAAGAATAAAACTAGACCTCTATATTACACCATTCATGAAAATGAACTCAAAATGGATTAAAGACTTATATGTAAGGTCTGAAATCATAAAAGTCCTAAAAGAAAACATGGGGAAAAAGCTCATTGACATGGGTCTTGGCAATGATTTTTTGGATATGTCATCTGAAGCACACATCACAAAGTGGAAAATAAACAGTGAAACTACATCATACTAGTTTCTTCACAGCAAAAGAAACAATCAAGAAATTGAGAAGACAACCTACAAAATGGGGAAAAATTGTAAATTATATATCTCCTAAAGGGTTAATATCCAAAATGTATAAAAGAACTCATACAACTCAATAGCAAAAACAAACAATCCAATTAGGAGATGGCCAAAAGATCTGAATGGACATTTTTCCCAAGATAAAAAAACAAGATGAGGAGGTATATGAAAAGATGCTCAACATCACTAGTCATCAGGGAAATACAAATCAAAAAACAAGAAGATATCACCTCATGCCTGTTGGGCATCATCAAAAAGACAAATGCAGGGTGAGGATGTGGGGAAAAGGAACCCTGTGCATTTTTGGGATGATTATAAACTGGTACAGCCACTATGGAAAGCAGTATAGAGGATCCCCCCAAAATAAAACTACCACATAATCCAGCATTTCTACTTTGGGAAATATATCCAAAAGACACAAAAACAACTCAAAAAGTCCTCTGTGCCACCACATTTATAGCAGCATTATTTACAATAACAAAAACATGGAAACACCATCTGTATCCACCACTGGATGGATGAATAGAAGTTGTGACACACGCAGTTGAATATTGTTCAACCATAAAAAGTGAGGGCATCCTGCCATTTGTAGCAACATGACTGGAACTTAAGGGCATTTTGCTAAGTGAATTAAGTCAGATTGAGAAAGACAAATACTGTATTATCTCACTTTTATGCAGAATCTTATTATGTAGAACAAATAAATAAATAGAAAAAGAAATCAGATTTGTAGTTACCAAAAGTTGGGAAGAAAAGGTAATTTCCATAGCTAACACTGCTATAGGATGCATGTGAATTTCTTTTGCTTTTTAAAAATTTTATCTATATGATGGCAAATGGTAACTCAGCTTTTATGATAATCAATTTACAATATATGTAAAGCAAACCATTATGCTTTACACCTTAAACTCATACAGTGTTGTATTTCAATTATATCAATAAAATGGGGAAAATTATCCCAGAAAGTCCTAAAGACATGGTCTATTTTATGGAAGCTGTATTATTGGGCTTTCTAATACCAAGTGAGTGAATACCAATGTCATTAATGCTAATAATTTTCCATTTTGTCTTTATTTCTAAGGGATTTTTTGTAGATGGATATTCTATACTGAACTTGGTGAAATATGTCACTTCATCCTCTCTTGCTGTCATGACTGAAATTAAAAAAATATATAGCTCCTTTGTTTCTAGAAATCAGTATGTCTATGACACACAAGATTATCCCTCAATTCGGTGCACTTACATGGCAATGTATTTGGGTAATGGAATTCTTTTGGATAGTTGTATTTTTACCACAAACAGGCAGTAATATTCAACCTGGGCATGTTAGGTTCTTAAGTATTATACTTCTGGGAAAGACAGTAAGAAATTAATTTACTAGAGGTTTGATTCAGATTCTTCTTTTTAAGAAGAGTCCCCACAGGCCTTAGTTTTACCAAAATTGATATGACCTAGTTTTGCAGAATGGTTGAAGATGCAGTAGTTAACTCAGGCTCACCCCAGTGGTTCTCAAACTGTTGTCTGCATTGGGAACACCTGATAAATACATTAAGACATATTGCTGGCCTCCACTCCCACAGTTTTTGATTCAGTAAACATGGAGTGGGGCTTACAAATTTGCATTTTTACAAGTTTCCAAGTGACATTAATACTCTGCTAGGGACTATAATTTGAGGATCCTGTTCCCAAACGAAACACTTTCACTTGAATTTGTTTAGAAGTGGATGTAGATAAAATTATACTACCTCAAAAGCCTTCAGAAAACACATAGTACCTTAACTAATGCTAGCAATTTAGTCAATGAATTAATGAGCAAATAAAATGATAGGTTTCTGAGTTTTATAATGTTCACTTACAAAAACCGATAGAAATCACTCTGTGAATGAGAAACATTAAGTATTTATCCTTGGCACACTTTCTAGAACCACCAGCTGGGTGAACACCAAAATTGTGAGGGAAGTATGGTTACACCAGCAAACTTTGTTAAGAAATATTGAATAGAGGTATAGTAACCACAAATAGAAGTTACTCTGATCTTTCATGTGTAGTCCATTATGAATTACAACCTCTGACATAGAGTACCACCTCTGTAATGTCTGAATATTATATTCTTAGGTGGTGCAAAAAAGGAAGGAAAAATCCATATCCTGAAGCAAACTGATTTAAACTATACACACTGCTGTAGGAGATGAGGTACCCTTCTCCCTTCCATTAGGAGTCAGTACTGTAGAGGTAGTCTGGTTTCAGTGTTCACTTGCATTTGATGTTGGAAAACTGGAGGTAACGTGTTGGAGAAGCTAAACATTTGGGTATAGAAGTATTTTGGAGGAGACACACTTACCTCTGTCACCATAAGGAAGACCCTGTTTTCATTTTTTATCTCTTTGCTTAGAAACTGCATGAAATTTTGTTCCTGTTAATTTATTCTATTTTCTTCTAAGATAAATGATATTGAGAGAAAATCTAATGTAGAGTTGCCTATTTCTCCTCACATTCCCAAACTATGTCCAATATATTTTAGTTAAATCTAAAAAGCAATTGGGATCCTTGTTCAAGATGGTGATGTAGGAGGATCCCAAACTTGCCTCCTCCCATGGACACATTGAATCTACAGCTATATACAGAACACTATGCTATGAAAGAAACTAAAAAACTAGCTGAGCAACTACTTCACATCAGCTTAAAGAGAAAACACACACACACACACACACACACACACACACTGAAATGGATAGGAGAAGCTGTGACACAATCTTGCCCTAAATCCCACCCTTGACATGGCAACCCACAATCTGGAGGGAACTCATAATGCAAAACTTCTTCCTGAAGAGAGAAGAGTTTGAACCCTGTATATAGCACCTCAACTTTTGAGACTTGAACCTTAGAGACAGGTCCCCAAAACGTATAGTTTTGAAAGCCAATGGAGCTCATGTCTTTATGACCAAAGTGAACTGAGAAGCAGTTCTTAAAGGCTCATGCAGACTCACTGTGACTACACCCTAGGGCCCAGTGCAGAGGCAGTTGGCTAAAAGGCATCTTTCTGAGAAAGAAGTCGATTTGCCTATCTGAAAAGCTTTGGTCTGAAGAACAGGCATCTAATTTAACACACATCAAGTATTCACAAAAATATTCTCCAAACTGCAGAGGCCAGTGCATGCCTTCCTCCAAGTCCCTGCTATTTCCCAGAAGAGAGCTTGGGCACACATCTGGTGCCCCAGTTTTTTCAGCTTCTGTCCAGGGAATGCCCTTCATCACCTGGTTCTGGTGGCCAGTGGGGCTTATATTCATGGACTCACAGGACAGACACAAATGGAAAAACAGTGTTTAATTGGCTGCTACCTCAAGGAACAACACAGAGGCAGAAGACAGAAACACACAATCTCTCCATGAAAAACTCCTATTAGCTTATCTTCATAGCTGTGATATAAGGAGTAGGCTTCTAATTAATCACACATCTAGGGGCCAACAATTCTCTCTAGATATTGGGTAGGCCAGCAGGGAACAATCTTTGTAATCATCCTCTGACTTATCCCAGGTCACTTATATCTGAGAAAGGAGCTTGTGTACATAACTGGTGCCCCAGATCTTGTGGCTGCTCCCCAGAAAAGATACCCCTCAGTAGCCTTGTTCTGGTGGTGAGGAAGGCTTGTGTTCATAGGTTGAACATGATGGTAGCAAACAACACTCTTCATGGGCTATCACCCCAAGGGTCAGTGCACAGGGAAAGACAGAAATAACCATGTCCCAGTTTTCCCTTAAAAGAGTTATCTTTGCATATTTTAAAAGCTGCAGCCTATGGGTCCACCAAAAGATCATATTGAATGTAGATACTGACAGAGATCCTCCCTTTGGAGATACAGAGTCGTGGAATACCCTAACTGCTAAAAAGCCACTAAGTACAAAGGCTTCTTGAACAATCACAAGAACTGGAGAGACAACTAACAGCTAGGACAAGGTTAAATAATAAGTGTTATCACCTACAAGAGGCCAAGGTTGCAAGACTGAAACAGGTGGCTGTTTTATATAACACATAGAAATCAACAAAGAAAGTCAAGGAAAATGAAGAAATGGAGGAATATTTTCCACGTAGGTAAACAAGATAAAACCTCAGAAAAAGACTTTACTGAAACAGAAATATAAATTATTTGATAAAGAGTTCAAAATAATGCTCACAGAGATCAGGAAAACCATGCATGAACAAAGTGAAAATTTTGACAAAACAATAGAAAATGAGAAAGTACCAAATGGAAATCATAGAATTAAAAGATAAAATAACCGGAAAAAAACAATACAGAGATTCAACATCAGATTCGATAAAGCAGAAGGAAAGATCAGTGAACTCAAAGACAAGGCAGCAGAACTCGTTCATACAGAGTAGCAAAAAGAAAAATAAATAAATAAATGAACAAGACTGGAGGTACCTTAAAGGACTTAAAGGATAACATCAATGGGACCAATATTTTCATTATAGGAATCCCAGAAGGAGAAAAAAGAAAGAAGCAGAAAAAATATTTGGGTAAATAATGCCTAAAAAGTTCCCTACCCTGGGGAAAAAAACAGATATCCAGATTTAAGAATCCTGTGGAGTTCCAAATAAAAGGCAAAGAGAGCCACACCAAGACACATTATGATTAATTTGTCAGAAGTTAAAGATAAGGAGATAATCTTTTTAAAAACTATTTTTGCAAGAGTGCAAGTGGGGGATGGGCAGAGAAAGGGGGACAGAAGATCTGAAACAGGCTCTGTGATGACGAGTCTGAACTCACTAAACAAGAGCTCATGACCTGAGCCAAAGCCAGACACTCAACCAACAGAGCCACCCAGGTGCCCCTTAGGTATTATTTTAATTGGAATTTGGTCTACGTGTAGGTGAAGATCATTTCGATTTCTAAACAAAATTTTCTTCCCCATTATTTCCCACTAAAAGCAGCAAGAAAAAAAAACAGAACAAAACTTGTTACATGAACTCCCATTAAGCTATCAGCAGATTTTTCAGCAGAAACTTTACAGGCCAGCAGAGAGTGGCACTATGCAATCAAAATGCTAAAACAAACAAAAACAACTTCCAACCAAGAATACTGTAACTCACCAAGCTGTCTTTCAGAATTGAAGAGGAGAAAGAGTTTTTCATACAAGAAAATGCTAAAGGAGATTCTCACCACTAGACTGGCCTTAAAATACATGTTAAAGGGACTTCTTTAAGTTGAAATGAAAAAGTGCTCATTAGTGACAGGAAAACATAAGAAAGTATAAATTTCACTGGTAAAGGTAACTATATAGTAAATAATCTAATATTGTAAGACTGCTATTAAGGTTAAAAGACAAAAGTAGTAAAAATAACTATACAACAATTTGTTACAGTAATATTATAATGTATGCACCACATAAATGGTGCATTTTATAGTGATAAATGCTCATTTTAAGAAAAAAGAAATATCTTAGATAAACAACCTAACTTAACACCTCAAGGAACTAGTAAAAGGAGAACAATTTAAGCCTAAAGTAGTAGAAGGAAAGAAATAAAGATGAGAGAGGAAATAAATGTAATAGAGACTAAAATGACAATAAAAAGGTCAATGCAATTAGCAGCTTTTTTTTTAAAGATACACAAAATATACAAACCTTGAAATGGCCTCACCCCCACATAAATAAATAGCCCCACTCAGAAAAAGAGAGGATTCAAAATTAGAAATAAGACATGTTACTAATGATACCCAAGTAATACAAATGAATGTAAGAGACTATTATAAACAATTATGCACTAACAAACTGAACAAGCCAGAAGTGGACAAATTCCTAGAAACCTATAACATATCACAATAAAATGATGCAAAACAGAAAATCTGAACAGACCAATTATTAGTAAGGATATTGAATCAGTAATCAAAAACCTCTAAATCAATTAAAGACCAGGATAAGAAGGATTCATTGGCAGATTCCACTAAATATTTAAAGATAAATTAAAACCAATTCTTCTCAAGCTATTCTAAAATAATTGGGTTAAATGGGAATTAATCCAGGAATGCATGGGTGGTCAAACATCCAAAAGCCAATGGGATACACTGCATTAATAAAATGAAGAATAAAAATCATACTCTCACTGATTACAGAAAAAGCATTTGAAAAAATTCAGCTTTCAATTATGATAAAAACTCTCAACAAAGTGGGTATAGAAGGAACATACCTCAACATAATAAAGGCCATATAAGACAAGCCTACAAGTAACAACATACTCAATGGTGAAAAGCTGAAAGCCAGAGAAATCTCGAAGAAAAACAAAGCTAGGAACATTACTCTTTTTGATTTCAAACTACATTACAAAGTTATACTCATCAAAGTACTGTGGCATTGGCATGAAAACAGACACATAGATCAACAGAAAAAAGAACCCAGAAATAAAGCCACACACATATTGTCAATTAATTTATGGCAGAGACATCAAGAACATGAAATGGAGGAAGAGCCATCTCATCAATACATTTTTCTGGGAAAAACAGACATACAAATAACAAAACCCAACCACTATTTCATGTCATATGCAAAAATTAACTCAAAGTGGATTAAACACTTGGGTATAAGACTTGAAACCATAAAACTCCAGAAGAAAACACATGTGCAAATTTCTTGACATCAGTCTTGGTTATAATTTTTTGGATCTGACTCCAAAAGCAAAAGCAATACAAGAAAAAATAAACAAATGAAGCTACATTAAACTAGAAAGCTTCTATACAGTAAAGGAAACCATCAACAAAGATAAATGGGAGAATTATTTCCAAGTTATATATGTGATAATAGGGTATTATCTAAGTTATATAAAAATTCATCTAACTCAAAGGGAAAATAAACACAAATAATTAAATTTAAGAAATTGTCAGAGAATTTGAATAGACTTTTTCCCCAAGAAAACATACAGATAACCAACAGGTACATGAAAAGGTGCTTTGCATCACTAATCATTAGGTAAATGCCAACAAAAACCAAAACGAAGTATCGTCTCATACCTATTAGAATATCTATAGCAAAAAAGATATGACAAATGTAGGTGAGGATGTAGAGAAAAGGGAACTTGTTCACTGTTGATAGGAATGTAAGTCGATAAATCCACTATGGAAAACTACGGAGTTTCCTCAAAAAATTAAAAAATAGAACTACCATTCCATTTTTGGGTGAATAATTGTCCTCCTGGGTATTTATCCAAAAAAACAAAAACAGTGGCTTGATATCAGCACTCCCCTGCATGTTCACTGCAGCATAATTTACAGTAGCCAAGACATGGAGGCAACCTAACAATCAATGAATGAATGGATAAAGAAAATAGTGCATATATACACACTCATACAATGGACTATTATTCAGCCATAAAATACAAATTTCATCATTCTCAACAACATGGATTAACCTTATGGACATTATGCTAAGTGAAATACATCAGAAAAAGACAGTATCTCATTGTAATCAGAGCCTAAAAACAAAACAAAACAAAAAAGCAAAAACAGAAAAGCAAAAAAGAAGTTTACTCATAGATATAGGGAACAGACTGATGTTTCCCAGAGGTGGGGGATAGAAGTGGGTGACATGGGTGAAGGGGGTCAAAAGGAAGTAAGTCATGGAGATATAATGTTCATCACGTTGACTAGTCAGACTGGATTGCATATTTGAAAGTTAAGTAAATATTTCAAAAGTTTTCATCACCAGAAAAAACTTGTAATTACTTATGGTGATGTTAACTAGACTTATTTTGGTGACCATTTTATAGTATACAAAAATGGTAACTCATTATGTTGTACACTGGAAACATATGTTACATGTCAATTATACATCAATAAAAAAATTACATGGCATTTGTTGTGGGCCTTTGTAAGTGAAACAATTTGAGAAATTTACAAAGCAAATTTAAGCCTCTTTAAGTAGAACTGTGTATATCTGGATTATATGTGTATATATGTCTGGGAGGTTATATCATTTTTTGTATCATGTAAGTCTTAGAATCTATATTCTTATTAAAACCTTAATCATATGTTAAACACATCAGCATCCTTGAGCCAATTATAATTATTCCATATTTCAAAAGGGACTGACCATCAAATATTAAAAATGTATTATAACGCTTAAGAAATATAGGGCAATATTCCAAGGTTTAACATTATAAGGAAACATTGCTTAAACATTTGAAATAAGTATGCATGTAAAAGAGAATTGAACAAGATTAAATCAATATACAAAATTAAGTGTGTATTTCAATTCAAAATCCATAGAAAATACTGGGCATATATTATTAAAGAAATTAAATCTGTAGGACTAATACAATTTAGGGTAATTTTAGCAGCTTTGATATAAAATAAGCAATATTTCAGTGACTTCATACAATTCAAGTTTATTTTTTGCTTCTGCAACAGTACAGATAATTCAGGTAACATGACTGCTATATGGTCTCTCTGCCATTCCCTGGAGCTATGATGTCCCCTGTAACCAGCTATTGTGTGCAGAAAAAGATGGTAAAGATACACATGATTGATAGTTGTCTTCATAACACATCATTTATGTTCACATTCCTTTGGAGAGAAACCTATGTATGATACTATCTAGATGCAACATGGTTGGGGAATCGAGTCATTTGAGAGCAGCAATATCTCAGTGACAACTTCTATATCATGTGATGGGAGTCATCTCTGTTACATTAGTGATTAAAAAATAAACAACACATTTATGCAAAATATTAGAAATGATGTGATGTGTAAAAGTTAGAAGCTGGACACAAATACAGTGAAGAAGAGAACCAAAGTCTAAAACCTACACAGGATAGGATTTCTATGAGAAGTAGTTACAGAGGCAATCCACTCCTGGTGAGGTGGTAGATAGAGAAAAGTTAAAATTGGCATGTGCCCAGTGTGACTTGATGAGAAGGACCACAATAGTAATAGGTCATTCAGCCCTCACAGTTTTACCAGTGCTGGCCTTGGGAAAGCCAACAACGAGGATGAAGTCAGGATGCGCTTGCCCAGGAATCTCCTCACCAAGGTACTCAAAATCACTAGAAGCAGGATTTCTTAAGTGGACCCAATTACACATGTAAGCTAGCAGGAAATGTGAAATATGAACATAATCTCCAAAACAAATATCATCTTAGAGATCAAGTACAGAATAGGTACAAGGTTCAATGAACAGGATACTCAACACTAATGGAAACAAAATCAGTATGGTAAGACTTTAAGAATACTCAACCCCCAGAAAATTTCAGCAGCACATTACATATATACACGTATACACATACACACACACACACACACGTATATATACGTGTGTATATATGTGTGTGTGTGTATATATATAAAATCAATAGTTAAACATTTTATAAATTAACTTTGGATTGTGAGATAATGTCAACAGATAGGAACAGAAAGGTGCACAGTGGAGAATTTGGGGTATTGAGAGTAAAGCTTTAACCCACTTCACAGTGAAGTGGTGTTTTTCCTACCATCTGAGTAAAGGGTAGGGAAAACATCCCAAACATATACTGGTCAAAAAAGGATACAATCCTCCTAAAGAAAATCAAACTGGAGAGTTTGGTAAGAGCAGATAATACCTATCAGGCAATATACTAATAACGGTTAATATGTGTAAAATATTAATTTCTGAGAAACCATGTTAAACGTAAAATTCATAAAGTATTTGGTATTTATAAATGTTATAGTCGGTAAGAATATATAAAAATACATAAACCTGAATATACTGAGTAGAGTTTCAAAATATAAATCTTAGACATCAAAAGGCTGCAATGAGAAGATGGCAAATCCACAAAGATTGGACACACTTCTCAGAAACTGACAATTTGATAGGATGTGATTAAAATAGTATGACGGTTTTCAAAATATTAAAACTAGTACTACTACACAATCCAGCAATCCCGCTTCCAAGTATACAACCAAAGGAAATTAAGCAAGGATTTCAAAAAGAGATCTATGGACTCCCATGTTTATTGCAGCAATATTCACAAAAGTCAAGATATGAAAACAACCTAAGTGTCTACCAAAGGATGGATGGATAAAGAAGATGTGGTGTACACACACACACACACACACACACACACACACAGGACTATTATTTCACCATGAGAAAGAACGAAGTCCTGTCATTAGAGACAAAATAGATGGACCTAAAAGCATTATGCTAAGTGAGATAAACCAGACAGAGAAAGACAAATACTGCTTGAGATCACTAATATGTAAAATCTAAAAAAAGCTGAACTTATAAAAAACAGAGAGTAGAATGGTGGTTGCTAGGGGCTCAGAAGATAGGAGATTTGGAGAGATGCTGGCCAAAGAATATAAACTTGCAAACAGAAGATGAGTAAGTTCTGGAGATCTAATATAATAGTGAATATAGTCAACTATACTGTATTATATACTTAAAGTTGTTACGAGACTGTATAACAAATGTACTCTCTACAAAAACAAATGATAGTTATGTGAGTGATAGAAGTATTAGCTAACATTATGGTGGTAATCATATTAAAATATCTAAATGGATCAAATCAACACTAATACCTTAAACATACACAAAATTCTATGTTCGTTATAGCTAAGTAAAAAAATTTAAACTTCACAAATCATCACACATAACAAAATTGACAATTAAGTAGAAAAAAGTATATTATTTATTTATTTCAAAAAAATTTAATGTTTATTATTTTTTTTGAGAGAGACAGAGAGCAAGTGAGCACAAGTGGGGAAAGGGCAGAAAGAGAGATTTAGAGAGAGAATCCCAAACAAACTCTGTGCTGTGAGCACAGAGCCTGATGTGGCACTTGATCCCACGAACGGTGAGATCATGACCTAAGCCAAAATCAAGAGTCAGATGCTTAACCAAATAAGCCACCCAGGCTACAAGTGTACTAAATATTTAAATAGGATAAGTGACAAGGCAAAGTTAAGAGATAACAAAGAATGGGGCACCTAGGTGGCACACGACATATAGTTTTAAAAACATGTAAAAGCTGTGAAACTCCTTTTAAATGAACTAAATTTTCTATTAACAAAGCTAGAAAAACAAAAATAAATTAGGAATGCATAAAATAGGAACATAATACAAATTAGAATTAATCAATAAAACTAAATTGTGGTTATTTGAAAACCAGTAAATAAGACAAACCTTTGAACAGTCTGACCAATTGGTTTAGGGAAGAGAGAAGAAACAAAATTATTAAGAACACTGGGATATCTAAGTATAGATTCAGAGATTTCAAAAGTATGAGATGAGATTAATAAATGCTTTATACAAATATGTTTAAACATAGATGAAAATAACCATTTTCTAGGGAAACTTAAATCACCAGATTCAAGAAATATAATCCCTAATAGACCAATAACTATGGAAGACATTAAAGAGAAAGCACACATATTTCCCTATCAAGAACACCAAGACCAACAGTTTAATTCTAACCAAAATGCCAATGAACAAATAATTCTGTTAAGTAAATATTCTAGTGCAGAAAAAAAGCATCAGGAGAGACAGAGAGGAAGTTTATTTAACAAATTTTATGGAACTATCATGATGCAAATTTAAAACGTGGGCAAGAATAATTCTCAAGAAACACTAATTTTATACAAAGATAGGTGGGAAAATCCTTAATATAAGATTACCAAATAAAATAGTGTTGTTTATAAAAATATTATTAACAGAGTAATGCATTATGACCATTATCATAGGATTATCTTGGTTTAATATAAGAAATTTTATTAATATAATTACTCACATAAAGAGATTAAAGAAGCACAATTACGGCTGTCTCAATAAATCTCGCAAAAGAAGTTGATAAAACTCAACATTCTTTATTTAAAAAAACTTCTTAGCTAACTACGAGTAAAAAGAAAATTTCCTTGATTTATAAACTATTCAACAGTTAACTATTCAATAGTTATAAACTATTCAATAGTTATAACTATTCAATAGTTATAAACTATTCAACCTAACATGTGACATTTTAATTAAGATACATTACAAGCATTAACATTCAATGCAGGAACAAGACAAGGCTACCCACTTCAAAGCTACTCTTCAAGGCTGTACTGAAATTTTTAGCCCATGCATTAAGAGAAGTTAAAGAAATCAGAGAGATAATACTGAGAATGATGTGACCTTCACCATTGTGGATGAGAAGATAATCTACTTAGAAATTCCAAGAAACATGAAAAAAATAACTATTCTCATTAACAGAAAGTTAAGGAAATATCTACTATCTACAAAAAACTCTAGTAAGAGCTACACCCAAAATAAAATTTACCAAATTCACATCCTGGTTTTCTCTTTATATAGATATTTACTTAACTTTTCTTAAAAATTAATTTGCACATTATAAAAAAATATTTATTTTCCAGATTTTACGTTGTGAGTAGTAGTAGGAAATTACAGGCACATATTTGTTTACTGAGAGATAATGGCCAATAATTGTGTTTTGTAAACTCAAAAAGAAAAAACAGAGTTATTATTTTGGAATGGGAAATTAAGAATGATATTGATGATTTCTTTTCATGTTTATTCATTTTTGAGAGAGAGAGAGACAGAGACAGAGCTTCAGTGGGGGAGGGGCAGAGAAAGAGGGAGACATCAAACCCTTAGCAGACTCCAGGCTCTGAGCTGTCAGCACAGAGCCCCAAGTTGGGCTTGAACTCAGGGACCACAAGATCATGACCTGAGCTGAAGTCGGACACTTAACTAACTGAGCCACCCAGGCACCCCTGTAAATGTTTTTTTGTTTGTTTATTTAGAGAGCATGCATAAGAGAGCAAGTAGGGAGGGGCAGAGGGAAAAAGAAAAAAATCCTAAGCAGTCTCCACACTCAGCATGGAGCCTGACCAGGGGCTTAATCTCACAAAGGGTGAGATCATGACCTGAACCAAAATCAAGAGTTGGACCCTTAACTGATTGAGCCACCCAGGCACCCTGATAATGTTTTAGAAATTACAGATGGTCGGTTTTGATTTATCTGCTCTTGAACTTTAAATGAGTAAGAAAAAAAAATCCCTACTATAAACATTTCATTTCAATACAACATAATCTCTATTCTAAATGTTGTACTTTTCATTTATCTCTGAAAAAAATATAAAACATATCTCTAATCTGTATTTGTGCTTATGTTTATATTAAACAATGGGCATATATTAATTTTGTAATGTACAGTATTCTAGTAATTTCTAGGGACATCTTATTCTGTATCATTCACAAACGTAACTCTAAAGTTATAAATGTAAAACATAGCACTGCCCTAGAAAGTGAACACTGATTAAAGTCACAATGTGCTCTTTTGTGATAGTGTTTTTAATAAAATATTATCAGTGGTAAAATGTAAATAAAAAAGTAAATTGCTTCATTCATCATGTATTTTATGCAGTTAAAATGAATGAACTCTCCTTTGAGAAAACATTTGACTAAGCAAAATAATGGTTATGAGTTTGAGAAAATGTTTAATGAACTTACTGGCTAAAATGCAGTTGTTATTTTACAGCCTATTATTGTAAGTTTTAAATTAATTGAGGTTTCTTTGCTCAGAGACTTTTTTTTTCTTTTTCCACTTAATATACGAAAATAAGTGACTTTAGTAACTTATGTGGATGCCAGGAAGTTAGTTCCTAGGTGAGGAAAGCCAGTTAACCTGATAGTAGGTGACTGCCAGAGTGTATCCATGATTCTTCATATTCATTTGTTTGGTGTCCGTTCAAAGGCAAAGCAGTCGCCAAAGATGAAACACGTCTGTTCTTCAAATAGTTCATATTATAAACATTGTGAATGATGTCCATCTCCTACTTCTTGTTTTGAAATAAATCAATTTATTTACCCATTTGTTAAAGGCAACAGCAAAAGATGCTTACTTTAAAAACATAAGCCTTATGGTAGCTTTATTGATAAATACCAAAATTTGGAAGCAACCAAGGTGTCCTTCAGGAGGAGAATGGATAAACTGTGGTACATTTAGATAACGGATTATTAAACAAAGAAAAAAAAATGAGCTATCAAACCATGAAAAGATATGGAAGAAACTTAAATGCATATTACTAAGTAAAAGAAGCCTAAATGAAAACGCTATGTACTGTATGATTCCAAGTATATTACCTTATGAAAAAGGCAAAAACTGTGGAGACAGTAAAAAAATCAATGGTTGTTAGGGTCTAGGGAAAGGGAGAGATGAGTAGGTGAAGCACAGAAGGTTTTTAGGGCAGTGTAAACACGTGCTGTGATACTGTAATGGTAGATACATGATATTATACATTTGTTTAAACCCACAGAATTTACAGCACAGAGTGAACTCTAATGTAAACTACAGATTTTGAGTGATAATGATGGGTCCATGTACATTCATCAGTTCTAACACATGTACCACTCTGTTGGGAACTGTTGATAGCGAGGGAAACTATGCATGTGTGGGAATGAGGGATACATGAAATCTCTGTATGTTCTACTCAGTTTTGCTACCAACCTCAAACTGCACTGAAAAAGTCAATTAAAAAGATTTAAGCCTGACTATATTAATGGTTCTAATATTTAAAGTAAAGCCTAATGCTGGGAGATAGTTCTAAACCATGGCAAACCCATCATATAACTCATTAAATGAATTGATGTCAGGTCTGTCCCTTGGTGAAAAATTGTATTTTGTTCCTGCGCATAGTGGGAAGTTAGTAGATACAATGAATTGTTTGATTAAGCTAAAGAGTATATAAAATGAAGGGCACCTGGGTGGCTCAGTGGAGTGATCATCCAACTCTTGATTTTGGTTCAGGTCACGATCCTAGGGTCATGAGATCAAGCCCTGTGTTGAGCTTCACATGGAGCATGCAGTATGCTTAAGACCCTCTTCCTCCCTCGGTCTCTGGCTTGTGTGTGCTATCCTCTTTCTTAAAAAAAAATCCACAAAACCAAAACTAAAACCAAAACAGAACAAAACAAACAAACAAACAACAGAGTACCTAAAATAGGAACTTAGACAAAGAAAAGGTGAAGTGTTTGGGAAAGGGCTAATCTTAAAAACAATAAATCATAGCCACAGACCTATTGACTGAGCACATTAATATCAGAATAGTTTGTCTAGGGCATGTAACATGTTATCTGAATACAGGGGAATAGGAAAATGGATCATTTGCACTTAGAATGATGGGTTTGAATCTAGAGCTGACTCTTTTTTTTTTTAATCATGGGCAAGTTAATTTATGTCTTAACCAATAAATGCCTCCATTTCTTCATTTATGGTCAGGTATGAACAAGGTAGACATGAATATTATTTAAGTGAGGATACCTGGGAGTAGTTTATAGACAAAAATTACCCCACAGAATCAAGATCTCTGAGCATGAACCTGACATTCCCTTGCAGTCTAGATTCTATGGGAAAAGTTCATTATCTGATGCATGGTAGAAGCTAAAAATATCTATGTTCAATGAGTAAAAAGAAAAATGTGATGGGGTGCTTGGGTGGCTCAGTCATTTGAGCGTCTGACTTAGGCTCAGGTCATGATCTCACAGTTTGTGGGTTCGAGCCCTGCATTGGGCTCTGTACTGACAGCTTGGAGCCTGGAACCAGCTTCAGATTCTGTTTCCCTCTCTGCCCCTCCCCGCTCATACTCTGTCTCTCTCTCAAAAAATAGAAATAAATGTAAGAATAAATAAAAATAACAAAAAGAAAAATGTGGAGATTAAAAAAATACATACTGAATGAGAGCCAAAAAGATTGTGGTTAGCTTTTTAAAAATACATACATACATACTGATATCTATACCTACTGTGTATCTTTATAGTTTATTATATATAAATACAATAAACTGTATACATTCTTCAAAAACATGTTTGGTTTGGACCTTTGATATATTCTGGCTATTATTTTATATAATATTCATTCATCCACTCAACAACATTTCATAAGTGCCTATAAAATGCTAGGTTATTAGGATAAAGACTTAAACACGACACTCCCCCTGTCTTCTTGAAGTTTATATGCCAAAGCAAAAAGTTGACACTGATAATTCTAATTTCAAATATCTTTGATCTCTCAGCTATCAGATAAAAACATAAAAATTATATGGTAGTATATTTAGAATCTCGAAAGCATACTTTAAAAAGTTTATTTTAAAACATATATACAGTAAAATTAACTTTTGAGTGTATAGTTCTGTGAGTTTAGACAAATGCATACAGCTATATAACTCCTACTACAATCAAGATCCAGTTTTGTCACACCCCCCAAAAAATCCTTTGTATAGACAAATTTGGAATTTTTCAAAGAACACAAAAATTCAGCCTAAGAATAACCCAAGTGACTCATATATTATAAAGGTATAATTAACTTGCAGAAGTATGGTCTTCAGGCATATTTACCTTCAAGACAACAATCAGTGTAAAGTAGCTCAAAGTAAAACAAACAAAAAAACAGGGATACAGTCTTTGTTAGTAAATACAACAGGATCTCAACTAAGTGAAAGGAAATAGCACTACCCAGTGGGAACCACAGGGTCATTTCTCCACTATTCCATCACCTTTTCCTTTTCTATCTTTGTGGCCCTCTGAGCATCTGCTCCAGAAGAATGTCATCAGGCCCTGAGTCTACATGATATTACAGACTCTGCACCCACGTTGACCTAATATGTTCAAATTCAGATTCCAAATTCCAAAGGAAAAAAATTAGAAGCACCAGGAAGGTGAATGGTATTACACTGTGATACATGTTTTAGAATCTATAGGTGGGTTTGCCAGTCTCCCACTTCTTTGCAATGATTCCTCGGCAAGAAGTGTAATGGAAGGAAAAATACCAGTAACAGTAACAATACTAAAACCAAAATACTAAGGTGAAGAGCATGATTTATTTTACTGTCTAGAATGTAGCTGTTAAAAACCAATAAGATGCTGTCTCAAACAAAGAAGAAATTATCAGAGCCAGGGAATGTGAGAAACTCTAAGGTCCAACTAAAAGGCCTAAGAAAGAGGGGCGCCTGGGTGGCTCAGTCAGTTGAGCGTCTGACATCAGCTCAGGTCATGATCTCATGGTTCATGAGTTCAATTCCTACATCGGGCTCTGTGGTGATAGCTCAGAACCTGGAGCCTGCTTGGGTTCTGCACCTCCCTCTCTCTCTCTGCCCCTTCCCTGCTCAGTCTGTCTGTCTCTCTCTCACAAATAAACATTAAAACAAACAAACAAACAAACAATAAATAAACGGACTAAGAAAGAGGATTCCAGCGATAATGACCAATGCTAAAATCAATCAGCCAATGATTAGAATTGTGGGCACTGAGGTAGACCTATAGATTACATGGGGCAAGTTTTGTAGATAATGACAAGAAATTAGGGTAAGGGTTTAACTTGAATACAGAAAAAAAGTATCTAATTTTACTGAATGGCATTGACAGTGCAAATAAAACGTTGATGTTTAAAGTGAGTTTCCAGACAATCCAACTTATATTCATGACGTTAGATTTTTGAGATTGCTGGGAGCAGTTGATAAAGTAATCAGTTTATGTTTCCATAATGACACACATCTGTCATATTGGATTAAAATGGTAACATTACCTTCAACTAAAGTATATCCTATTTCTTTTGCTCCTCAAGATCTTGATAGAGAAATGGTGTGAATGCAGTTACTGGTTATATTGTTAAGTGTCCAGGAAAAAAATAAAACTAGAATCTCGGGGGCAAAATGGAAAGAGAAAACGTGCTTTACTTTGCTTTTTCATGAGATCCAAGGTGATAGAGATATACAGAATATATTTCCTCCTTTTACTTACAAAATAAAACAAATGATTTTGTTTGAAAGCCAGAAAAGAAAAGTTAGAAACACTTAAGAACTAGAGTGTTTTTGAAGTATCTGTTTAGAATCTAAATAAAATCATAAGTATTCTTAGTTATATGAAAATGAATCCTGACTCAGTAAAATAGAAAGAACCCATAGTCAAAGAGTCATTTTTATACATCCATATTTACATTTATTATGTAGATTAAAAATTATACGCCATCGGGCACCTGGGTGGCTCAGTTGTAAAGCATCTGACTTCAGCTCAGATCATGATCTCACAGTTCGAGAGTTCAAGTCCCACATCAGGTGAGCTCGAGCCTGGCTTCAGGTAAGCACAAGCCCAGCTCTGGTGAGCCCGTGCCCTATTTTGGGTGAACAGGAGCCCTCCTTTGGGTAAGCCCCACTTCTCTCTCTCTCACTTTCTCTCCCCCTCTCTCTCCCTCTCTCTCAAAGAAAAAAAAAATATATATATACCATCTGCCAGGTTCTCCTCTTTTAGCCTCAGTGGTTCTTCATACCGAGAAATAAGATCTATTCACATGCACAGGTTTGTGCTGTCTCTCTGTTACACACACGCACACACACACACACACACACACAGCACCAAATTATAAGTTTTGTTATTTTCCAAATACAGCCTGATAACACTGAAATCAATGGACCAATAAATCTATAACTAAAATTGCTATGTGTATCAAAGAGTCACAGAAAATATCAAAATTAGTACAATAAGTACCCTGGGTTGAGGAAAGGAGTTGGGCTAAAGCATCTGTAACCCCAGCTAAGGAAAGACATAGACCTGTGTAAAGAGTATTTTCTATAATTTGGAATAAGATAATGTGCAAAAACATTTATATTTATTCTATTATCTACTGACCTGTCTTTTATAGGAAAAGTGGCTGTTTTCCATTCTCAGTCCGCACCGAGGACCTGAGTAGATATAGTCAATGTAGAAGACATAGCCTTTAAAATCTCAGAAAATGGATTTGAACTCCATTTCTAGCAAGTTTTGATGGACAATGTGTGTAGCAGATACAACTTTAATGTGGTTGAATCCTTTCTTATTCACTGACTAATTACTCATTTTGTGACTTCTCCTCTTTGTTCTCTCTGGCTGCCTCCAGGTCTTTGGCCATTTCACAGTTCATTAGCACCTTCAACATTTGATCAGCAGGAGAACACAGACATGACTTAAATCACTCAGTTGTATATAGTTTTCTGTCACTGGGACTAAAGGTTTGGTGACATATGCAATTTAAAGTAACACCTGAAATGGTATTATGAAGGTTTTTAAAAATTTTTTTTGAAATTCAAAGCCCCACCTTCTGTCATCAGAAATATTCAGGAGTTGATTACATTGAAAGGGTATAACTAAGTACTTTTGAGAATTTTTTTCTCTGTTGAAATTCTCTTTCTTACACAGTTACCCAGTGTTCACTGGCCTACTGTACAATATAGACACCCAACAGATGTAGAATGTGCTGGATTAAAATCTAGGGAAGAATACACGGCATTCAGTTTAAAATATGCCTTGCATCCCCAATAATCCCCTGTTTCTTTAATGGCTTTCTCTCAAAGAAAAATGGATAAGATTATAAGGCATTCAAGAGTAATTATGTATATTTATATACACACACAGAGAAATAAGAAACTACTACGTGGTAGTATGTGTATGTCATGGAGATCATGTTTTCTCCAGTGTGGTTCCTCATATATTTGCTGGTCATTTATATGCTATTTGCATGTGTATTAGTCGAATATTCTAAGAATTACATTTTCTCTAAGACATATTTTTAATTAATATGGACACTTGCTCCTAATTTGGAATTGCTTCTTTCTTCAGAAGATCTATTAACAAACAATTTTATATTAAAATTAAGAAAACAAGCATAGTGACTTCACTCATTTAAAATTCATTTTCCAATGAAGTTATTATGAGATTTACATGATGAAATGCCAAGGTGCCTGAGTGGCTCAGTCGGACGCTCAGTTGAGCCTCTGATTTTGGCTCAGGTCATGATCTCGCAGTTCATGGGTTCAAGCCCCACATTGGGGTCACTGCTATCAGTGCAGAACCTGCTTTGGATCCTTTGTCCCCCTCTCTCTCTTCCCCCCCCACCCCCCCGCTCCCTCTCTCAAAAATGAACATTTAAATGAGAAAATGCCTATCATATGTTTATTTAATGCTTGGGTCCTAATAAACAGTCAACAAATAGCATCTTTTTAAGATTACATATATTTTTTATGTGTTTATTTGTCTTTGCTTATGGTTCCAGGGCAGAAAATCCTCCACAGTGCTACTTTTGCCTATTGCATAAATGTTTCTCTAACAAACTCTCAAAGGATGTATATTCCACTTGGACTATAGTTAAGGCTCACCCATGCACCCGGCAGTGTGGAGAATCTTCTGCATGTAAGAAGGCTAGAGTCTGAACACCTGAGTTCTTGTTCTGACTATGTTTGAATGGACTGTGCGACTCTGAAATAAAGCAAGTGACTTCTCAGACCTCCAAAAAATGGTCATACCTGCCCTGTAATCTAACAAGGTTATATGATACCGTGTAACTAAGAATGTTTTGTAATCCACCAAGAGATATTAAAATGGAAATACTAGTATTACAAAGAAAAGCAACCCATAGAAAACAGTTTAGATTCCATTCTATAAGCTTCTAGGAATTTGTGAGCACTAAAAGAATGAGAGTAGAAATAAATTTGAAGAAAAAGATGGCACTTGTTTGCTCCTGCAGAAATCTAGTCAATTTAATAAGAATGGGGCATGCGTGGAGCAGTGGGGAAGCCCGCAAAGCTAAGCCTCATGAATGAATGTATCCATTATAATGTTTTCAATTAAGACTTATTCATGGACAACACTCAAATCTGCCTCTCCCATTTTCCTCATATCATAATTTGCAATTAATTATGGATATAGTCACTTGCATATTCAATCTTGTATCTGATTTTCTATATCTTGATCATCAGGGTCAAAGAAAGTGCCATGATCAAATATAGTATCAAATTCAAACTCATTAGGTGTACTATTAACTGGCCCTCTCTCAATTCACTAACTCCATTTCATATGATTTCATTACTCCACTCTTTTCCTCAACCCCATTAATATATTTTTAAATTTTTTCTTCTCTTTCCACAACATCCCCTCTCATCCACACTTCACGTTCCTATATCTATCTGTGGACAATGAGTCACTTCACCTCTTCTTGCCAGTATTACCTCAGCATATAAAAACATGATTTGCATAATAGCCAAAGTTGAACCCATATCATCTGGAGGATCTATTCATACAGTTTGTTACCAACTTATCTTGAATCTTCCCAGACCATTCCTCTGACATCAGTCTTACCTTCCATAAAGAAGTAACCAAAGTAGGTGTTCCTTGCTTCCCACTCCACCAACCTTCTATTTCTGTGTTTTGCGGTTTTGGGAGTCCTATTCCCTTGGTAAGGCATTAGTTGATAAAATCAGTAAAATGGGCTCTCTCTAGGATACACTTTAAGGTACATTAGGATATTCACACCTCTGTGATTTACTTCTCTCACACTATTCTCAATCTTCCCTTAATTGTCTCCTCATCCTTGCATGTATCTTACTTGTCTTCAGAAATACACTGTTGTCTCATATTCTTATCTTCTCCCATTTTGTGTACATATATATTTCCTATAAGGCAAGAATAAGTCTTATTTGGATTTCTTCATTACCATCCTTTTTTTTCTCTGTATCCTGGAACTCCTCGCACAGAGACAGGGACAAAGTAGCACTCAGTAAATGTGAGTTGAATTGATTGAGAATGACTAAGTGCTCTGAGCTGGACCAGGTAAGAAAGTATTTACCTGGGAAAGTAACTTGATGGATAATTGGATGACTGAAAAGGAAAGAATAAGTGAAAGACAGCAGGGGAGACTGAGAAAAGGGAAGTGAGCATTATTAGGAAGAGAAAAGGAATAATGGACATTAAGAAAGGAGAGGTTCTCTGAAAGAAAGTATTTCCCAGAAGATGATGTAGCATTAGACAATCCACGTAACTCTTTTTGTTTCTGTTTCTAAAAGTGGACATCTTCTTCCAGCATATTATTTAAAATTTTTTTAATGTTTATTTATTTTTGAGAGAGAGAGAGAGAGAGAGAGAGAGAGAGCACGTGTAGGGAAGAGTCAGAGAGAGAGGGAGACTCAGAATCCAAAGCAGATTCCAGGCTCGAGCTGCCAGCACAGAGCCAATGTGGGACTCAGACTCAGGAAATGCGAGATCATGACCTGAGCTAAGTCAGATGCTTAACCGATTGAGCCACCCAGGCGCCCCTCAGCCTATTATTTTAAAAATCTTTAATTATTATGTGCCATGTTCAATAAATGATAATAAAAGTGTGTGAATGAAAATTCCTTATAAACTAAAGGCCAATTGGATTTTTTAAATGTGAACGTATTATCTCTTTCAAGAAAGAAAATTAAATTAAAATAGGATTTTTTTTGTACAAATTGAAGTAAATTTCTGAACACCTGTAAATGTCACTACATAATGGAGATGTTCATTTTTATAAAGTTTTTATAAATACACACACACACACGTACATTATATAGATAGAAGACTTCAACATGGAGTTTGGTAAGTCTGAAACTCCACTCAATTACATGTTATAATTACAGAAAAAGACACAAGTAAAAATACTAGGCTAAACTAGTTCTTTGAATGAAATAAGAGTAGATCTGAAGCATTATAACAGTAATGAAGTATGTTAAGAATGAATAATAGAAAATAAATGGAAGTATTTTCTTAGTAAACACTTTGTACATCAGTTTATTTAAAAAATCTTCACTCATGTTATTTATGAATCAAGATCTTTGTTCACAGTTACTGATATATTATGATTATTAGGTTACATAGTATCTATTTTGAGCCCACTTTTGGATAGGTATTTTCTTGAAGTTTAAAATGGAATTAATATGACTAACATCTGAGTAATATGTCACATTAAATTCTTTTTTACTAAAGTCTCATTATAGAAATAAAAACAAAAACACAGATATATCACTCTACCAACAAATTAAATTGACCTAAGTATCTCCTTTTTGTTTTACTTGATGAACTTTTAAAAATAATTTTATGTGAAAAAATAAAACAAAAAATCTCATTTTATGTGATTAAAATTATATACGATTCTGCCTTTTTTGTCCCATATACAATATTATAAGGCAGCTGATATTATTTCAATTTAACTACTATTTTGGAATTATTATAGGATTCAGGGATTCCACTCCTATGTATATACCCAAGAGAAATGAAACATATGTTCATACAAAAGTGTAATGAATGTTGATAGCAGAATGATTCGTAATAGTCAAAAATACAAACAACAGAAACTTGAATCAGCTGTTAAATGGATAATATAATGTGTTACACCCATGCAAAAGAATATTATTTGACATAAAAAGGATTGAAACACTGATATATGCTGCATCTTGAATTAACCTTGAAAATATCATGCTTAATGAAAAAAGCCAAGAACAAAAGGTCAAATGGGATTCCATTATATGAAGTGTCCAGAAGAAGCAAATACACAGAAACAAAATGTAGATGAGTCACTGTCAGAGAAGAGAGGGAGATAATGGACAGTGGCTGCAAAGGGTGTGGGATTTCTTTTTATGGTGACAACAGGTTCTAAAATTATATAGTGGTAACAGTTGTACAACATTGTGAGTACATGAAAACTATGGAATTGTACACTTCATGATGGTGAATTTTTAGGGTGTCCAAATTATAACTCAAACTAAAAAAAAAAAAAAACACCAAAAACTAATGACAGTAATATTCGTTTAGTTTCATTGTTTAAATTTGGTAAAGTTTGCAATTTTTTCCTAGTTTGGAGATTACTTAAATTCAAGAGATTAATTTTATCATTCACAACATGATGTGTTAATATTTTATAAACTATTGCTTATATACCTTTTATTATACTATACAAGCAAGCGGGGTCATTTCTCTCCTTATGAAATGGTAGTTAATGGTATCAAAAGATCTTAAACATGAGATTTCTGGGGCGCCTGGGTGGCTCAGTCAGTTGAGTCGCTGACTTCGGCTCAGGTCATGATCTCACGGTTCATGGGTTCAAGCCCCACGTCGGACTCTGTTCTGACAGCTCAGAGCCCAGAGCCTGCTTTGGATTCTGTGTCTCCCTCTCTCTCTGACCTTCCGCTGCTTGGTCTTTGTCTCTGTCTCAAAAATAAACATTAAACAAAATTTAGAAAAAATGAGTTTTCTATATGCACCACCAAAAAAGGAAAAACATTAGATATTATCTGAATTTGCAAATGAGGAGTATAATTTCTAGGATATTGTACCAATAAAAAAAATAAAGGATTATAAATATCAATAGCTTGGAATAGAAAAATAAAAAGTTACAATTGATAAAGCTTCTACCTAAATTTATCATTTTGATATTTTCTATACTTTTGTGGAAAAGAAACCATATTTACTTCTAAGAGTCTGACATGGAGATGATTGATAAATTTTACAAATAGGCTACTAATAAGAAGTAATGACATGAGGAATCCACACTGCAAATCTGATAAATTTAATACCTGCCTGTATAGTATTCCACAAATTTTACCTACAAACATCCATCCACTGGCATCCTCAAGTTCAAAGGGCCTGATATACCACAAAGGACCGGATGTACTATAAAAGTACAAAAAAAAAAAAAAAATCAAAAGAAGAAAATTCTAGAAGACCTACATTTTTAACTTGAAGATGGCAACCAAAGAGAATAATATAAGGTAACAAAACCCAAGATGGAGTATAGGTCTCAATTTGAAACTTCATTTTCCTGGTAATTATTAATTACTTCTTAGGAATGTCTAAATGCCTAAAGTATTGCCACAAGTTTATGGCCCCCATGAAAAAATTCCAGCCAGTTTTGTCTTTCAGCAGTTATCTAAAGACTCAAATGAATCCAGGAATCATGAAGGAAGAAGCCCTGGAGACTGTGGAAAGGTAAGGACTGTGGTAAACCCCCAAGTACACACCCACCCCCCCAAAAAAATCTGCATGGATAATACACAAGATAGCTGTATATTTTGCACATGAGCTAAAAAAAAAAAAAAAAAAAAAAAAAAAAAAAGGAAGGAGTTGGGTGCAAAGAGAGCAGTAAGAAAGAGGAAGACAATGTAATTTAAGTATAAAGAGAGAAGTGGTGAAGATAAATGGTATAAAATGGAAAAAAGATTCCTGTAATGTAATGTGCCTACTGTTTTAAAATAAAGCTTGAGTCCTATTGAGATATGTCTAGCATTTACAATTATTTAATTAATTATATTATTTCAAGGGATAGTTTAAATGAATTGCTTTTAAACCCAGTTATTTAAAAAATTAAGAAAAAAATGACTTACTATTCTTTTGTGTGTTAAAAATCTGAAGGTGATTTTAATACTCCACATTTTTAGGTTTGAGCCAGCAGCCAGCAGTTGAAATTGACATGTGAGAGTTCTTCTAAGTCCCAGATGCTAGCTGCCAACTGCCTTTTTGTTCTTGTTTCCTTGGAAACGGAGGTTGGTTTTATGAAAACAAGGTAAGTACAACTTTTACAGGAGAGAAATGGAACACTCCTTTGTCAGCTTGCTGGCTGAGACCTGGAAGTGCAGCTTTCCAGAAAACACTGAAGTTGGAAGCCAGTGGAGACATACAGGAGCGCACGGCAAAACATCAGTACATGTTCTTCCTGTTTAAATTTCATGTGAGAAAATGACCCAATAAAATATTCAAAATTATCAAAATGATAACAATCAAAACTTTATCAAGTCAGAAACGTTTGGGCCTAGGGTAAAAAGTAGGAGATACAGCACCTCCAACAATGAGATGCTTTCAAATATTCAATAGACGATCGAGTGATACTCTGGGTCTACAGTCTGTCAGATAGGACATACTTCTTATTGGCAAGAGTAACTCACCCTGCAGTTATTTTGTGGCACAGGGTGGAGGGGTGCAGGTCAGAAGGAGAGGAAGTAAAAACAGACACTTTACTCCCAGAAGCAGAAGTTCTTCAAGTGATTCTGGTTTGACTCATCCCCTCTGCCTTAAATATCACTCATCTGATCCAACCATCGAATTTTGGGGAAAAGGACACCAAGGTATACAGAAAGAAAGTTATTTGTACAAAACCTGAAGTCTAGCTACTGGCAAGTCAGGTAGAGAACTTAGCTCTTTCCCTGCTTCAAATACATTTCCATTTTGTACAGTTTTACAGATTGCTGCCATTGTAATGATGGCAAAATTCTCTTGATCATTTTATTTTTCTTTAAGTATGGTCAAGTGAGTGTAAAGAAATTAACCATGGTATGTAATAACCCTTCATAAAACGTAAGGACTTAAACTGTTACCCACTGAATGTCAATAATTACTCTTTTTTTTAAATTAGTTTTTAGTGTTAATTTATTTTTGAGATAAAAGGGGGAGACAGAGTGCGAGCAGGGGAGGGGCAGAGGGAGAGAGGGAGACACAGAAATCCAAAGCAGGTCCAGGCTCCAAGCTGTCAGCACAGAGCCCAACATGGGGCTCGAACTCACAAACTGTGAGATCATGACCTGATCAGCAGTCAGACGCATAACTGACAAGCCACTTAGGTGCCCCAACAATTACTCTTTTTTAATACCATAGTTGACTTATTCATGTTACATAATAAGCTAAAAAATATAGTAAAATTTAGGAGAGGATAAAATTTCCTTTTGAAAAATTTTAATTTAATCGGAGGTGAGATTTTGTTTTGATGTAGTTTCAACAACAGGATTTATTTAGGAAAAAAAAATCACTTTCTAAGAGCTGAACCATATTGTGTAGAGATTCTTTGTATCCCTGACATGGATTGCTGGCCAAAACAAAGGCTCTTAAAAGCCCATGACTACATCTGTTACCTGTTTAGGTGCCTTAAAAATAAATTTACATTTTAAAAATTGGAATTCCTTTGCCTCTATCACAGTAATGACTTGGTAAGTTGTTGGTGTTATTTGATATTTTAAGAAAAAGCATCTCTTTAAAATCATGATAAAACCCAAGACTTAAGCTAATTTCTATTTCAGTGAATCAAAGCACAGTGATTAAACACAAGGTTCCTTCAATGATGTTCTATCACAGCCTTCATGTTTCCCGTCACACTACATATGGTCCCATTGTTTACAGATTACAAAAAAAAATCCCTGCTCAGATGTTAAAACAAGATGTTTTCTTCACTTTCAAATGGCAGGCTGACTGCCAAATTTTACAATTAGTTATTCTGTGTAAAGAAAAAAAAATAAGTTTAATTATCACAATTTCTTATGTTTGGACATTACTCTGATGGGCTATCAACCTGAGGACTGACAGAAGTGAACTCTGGTCCGTGATATGGGGAAAGGCTCTTGGGAAGACAGTTTTTCCTAGGGAAAAGGAATCACAAAATAAGGAGGGCAATGCATCCTCGCCAGAAATAGGTATCGCAGCATCAAGGAAAACCAGCCACCTGCCAGTGACAATGTTTCCCTATGGCACCGTCTGGCAGACAGAATTTCACAGTGTTAAATAATAGTGTTGCACACACCTAGCGATGGGTCACTGCACTGATTGTTTAAAAAGGCTTGCCAATGGTGGTAGAATGATTATGGCACGGCAACACACTGGTGGTAAAAGGACTTGCATTTAGATGCTAAATTTCTGGTTATTGCATGAGTTCAAAGATGACGTTCTCATTCCTTAAAAGAATTGTTTGGATCCACATTAAGTTGCAATAATACTGTTAATCGGCAGGTGAAGAAAATAGATTAGTGAACTTGTTTAATGAGAATTCTGTGTATTATGTATTTTATTGTTCATACTCCCTCAAGCTGCCAGAATGCCTAGATTTGCATATAATAGTTGACTTAAAAAATTACTCTTGGTACTATTGGATAAATAATACATCCAGAGTAGTAAGATGTGACCCCAGGATCAAGGATCATAGCAGGTGGACTTAGGGGAAAGAGGTATGATAGAAGTCAAATTATTTTACTCCATTTTGGCTGGCTTTCAATAGATTCTGTATTAAGAATCAGAGTTTTAACAATGACTTGAGGCAATGATAAGGAATATGGGTTTCAAGAAGAGTTATGCTAATGTGGCATCTAGTGATGCTTCCTTCACATCTTCTGCTGTCTCTGTTTATAGGTAAAAAGTGGAAAGTAACTGGATGCAACCTTTCCAAGCTTTGTTCAAACCTGGATGATTTTGCATGTCATTCAAAGATTTCACCAATGAATGAAGAACATTTATTAGTTAAAACCTACAATTCAAGGCCTCCTGGCTACTTCTGAGGGCAGGAATCTCCTTAAAACTGTGTAAAAACGAATAGTTGAATGGTTGAAAACGCACATTTGCACCTGTAGAGAGACAAGGGGTCATTCAAGTTGTGATGGACAGGATCATGGAAGTTGAAACTCTTTCACATGACCTCTAGTCCCACTCCCAGGAACCATACGGTCAGTCCTACCACAATTCTATGAACGGGCCTTTTTTGATTTATCATTGTTAGACCAAATCAGTTCAACTTCCTCTAGGAAAAACTGAGGAATTTACCTCAAACCTGCCACCTCCCCTCTTCTACTGAATAAGATTCTATAGATTTTGTTAATTCTACTATAGTTTTTCCTTTTGCCAGTGATTTTAAGTTGTGTTGAATGAATTTTAATTACTTAGGGATACAGTAGTACCTTCTAATAAAAATCTAAAATATTATAGATAAGACTATTATTTTCTCTCTTATTTTAATCTGCACACATGATGGAATACTCCTAAGACTGTGGTACAACAATCATAAGAACTTTCTCTTTGGTCAAAAATCTAATACATACGTCATGTATGTCCACATGATATCATGTGGTATATATCATGGTATGTGATATATACAGCTTACATTTGAAGCGGAGACAAGTCACAGCTAGCATTTACTTTTAACAGGCATTTATTTTTAGTGTGTTCCTTAAAATATAGCCGTGATTAAATTTTAACGTGTTACTTGAAACTTCTCTACAGTTTAGGGTGCCTGGGTGGCTCAGCTGGTTAAGTTTTCAACTTTGGTTCAGGTCATGATCTGACACTTCATGGGTTCGAGCCCCGTATCAGGCTCTGTGCTGACAGCTTAGTGCCTGGAGCCTGCTTCGGATTCTGTGTCTCCCTCATTCTCTCTCCCTCCCCTGCTCACTCTCTATCTCTCTCTCAAAATAAATAAACATCAAAAAAAGTTAAAAGGAAACAACTTCTCTACAGGTTGAGAATATACAAAATGGAAACTGGCTCAAAATGGAACTGATTCTGGGGCATCTGAGTGGCTCAGTCAGTTTAGCGTCCAACTTCAGCTCAGGTCATGATCTCATATATTTTGATCAGATTTCTTGGTCTATAGGGTAAGAGAGTAAACCCTGTCCCTGTTATTACATCATAGCGGTAGAAGAAGTCCCTGATTTATTTCTGCATTTGTTTTACTTTAAAAAAAGGAAAGAAACTATATTCACAAAGAATTGTAGTTATAAAAATGATGATTTTAATGACTCACCTGAAATTTATAGGATTTTCTTAATTTAAATGATCAAGAACTTTTACATTATTTCTAGTCGATCAATTGTTTTAGTTAAATCACTAAAATATCTAACTGCTCACATGTTTTCCTAAAAATATCTAAAAATATCACTAAAATATCTAACTGCTGACATGTTTTCCAAAATAAGCAAAGTTTACAATACAGTATGTAAATCATAATATTCTCCTAATACGGCATATCACTTTTCACTTGCTATTGTACAAATTTTGCTGATTCTATGATGTGAGAATATGCTAAGCTAATCTATCTGGCATTTAATTACTGCTGGTTAATATGCGCAGTAGTAGAATATTTACTTTAAAATTTTATTTTATGTTTTTATTTTTACTTTTGAATTTATTTTGAGAGAGAGAGAGAAAGAAAAAGAAAGAAAGAAAGAAAGAAAGAAAGAAAGAAAGAAAGAAAGAAAAAAGAAGGAAAGAAAGAAAGAGAAAGAAAGAAAGAAAGAAAGAAAGAAAGAAAGAAAGAAAGAGAAAGAAAGGAGTATGAGCATGAGAGCATGATGAGAGCTGTCAGCACAGAGCCGGACAAGGGGCTCGATCTCAGGAACTGTGAGATCATGACCTACGATGAAATCAAGATTTGGACACTTAAGTGACTAAACCACCCAGGAGTCGCTACTTTTAAATTATTAATGAGTGATATGCATACATCTGAATTAAGAAATGAAAGATGGAGGAAGAGGAGAGGGAAGAGAGAAAGGAGGATTTGTTGGAAAATAAGGTAGAATATTGACAAAATTAAAAGTTCAGAGTGCAAAATTCTGAATCAGTAGTGAATAAGGGCTTCAAATGTATCCTTAAAGTAGCTAAGGAGGTTTACCCAGAGTTCCGAATTATATTTGCAACACAGTTGCAACCTTAAAGACATTCAATCATTTTTCTACTTTTTTTAAATGTTTATTTATTTTTGAGAGAGAGAAAGCGAGTGAGGGAGACACAGGGAGAGAGGGAGACACAGAATCTGAAGCAGGCTCCAGACTGAGCTGTCAGCACAAAGCCCCACGCAGGCTCAAACTCACAAACCGTGAGATCTGTGAGATCATGACCTGAGCTGAAGTCGGACGCTTAACCGACTGAGCCACCCAGGTACCCCAATAATTTTTCTACTTAGAGATAAGTAGATATTATTATATATTAGATATTGTTATTGATATTGATAACTAATAACAATATTAGATATTGTTATTGATATTATTTTAATAGTTAAAAAAATCTACAAACACAAAAAAATTCAACTCAAAAAGAATTTGAAAATGGTTAGTATAGTACAGAAGGGTCATAGAAAGACGCAGTAAAAAATTAGAAGAAAAAGATGAGCCATCATCTGGTCCTGGAAGACCAGGATGGGAAGTTTAGACTTTATTCTTTAAGGCAGTGATCTTTAAAAAATGAGGTATGTCCCATTTGTAAATGAGGAATCAGTGAATAAGCAAATATAAGAACAGACTTTTTAAAATGTCTATTTTCCTAAACATAAAAATAATATGATAGACAAAACTTGCAATATAGTGCACACATCCAGCAGCTATATGTGTATAATTTGGAAAAAATATACATATGGATGTATGTTCAATTTTTTTTTTTCTAGCCACAAGTGCATGATTAAAAACTCCGGAGGTGGTTGTTCTAAGCAAATGGAGCAGAGGAGAATGAAACTTCTTGAGCAACGAAGTAACAGGATCAAAGCAGTGATTTATGAAGACTATTCCAGTGTCTATGTATAGAATTGTCCCAAGTATCACTACCCAAGAAAACAGAATGGTTCAATCTTTGGGAGTCATTTTTCAACACACCCAGATTGTTAGAACCTCTCTCCCCTTCACTGCTGTAAAAGGATGATTTCATACAAAGTGGATATGTGGGATCATTTTAAAGAGTAAAAATTTGGAATATTATTTCATTAGTACAAAATTCATTAATACAAAAGAATAGACATTTTCTCCCTTTATGCAGGCATTGGAATTCAGGCCCTGAGAACTGCAGACTGTAATCACGCATTGGCCTGTGCAGTAAACCACTCACTACTTGTGCTTCATCTTGGTTGGGGAAAGGAGTGGCAGTATTCTCCCATTGCCTGAGAAGGCTGCCTAAGGGCATGGTTTTATACAAATTTAGCCAGCTTTCCCTTTTGGAAGGAGGTCCAGCCTCCTTTAGGTCACTATACGGTCTAAGATAGTCTCTGTGCAAAAGAAAGAGTTGTGTGGGTGTGTGTGAATTAAAGTTTCTTTGGCAAAGGAGAGTGAGAAGAGCCTGGTATTTAATCTTAACAATGAGCAAGCTTGAGAATATCTTTGAAAATCAAGAACAGGCTACACAGGGAGTAAATTGGTATTTTAACGCTGCTAAAAGGCATGAATGCAAATACAAAGAGCACAAATGAAAGTTATCTGCTGTCTTTTAGATGCTGGCTCCAAATAAGATATCCTATTTTAGGACTATAATATAAAATTAAAAATGATGAAATGTGTACTGTCATTTAGGTTGAAACATGTATGTATTACTTGAAGAGCTATGAAAAAGTTTCATTAAAAAGAAGAATTAAAAATGTATATAAGCCAAATGGTTCTCACTCTCTGGACCTGTGCTACTCAACATAGTGACCACTAGCCATAGGTGGCTATTTAAAATTTATATGAAGTAAAATGATATAAAATTAGAAATTTAGTTTTTCCAGAACACCAGCCATATTTCAAGTGTGGTCAGGTGCTACAGTTTTAGATTGCTCCTCATCACAGCATTGGAATAGGCTAATTTTTCTATCTAAAATAAATCCAAATAACTTAAAAAATTATAATAAAATAGTTAAAATATTATTACTATTTACATTGGTGTGTAGTGTACAAAACATGGAAACTACTTATTTTTCCAAAAAGACTACTGAAATCCTTTTTATCTTAGAGATGCTGAAATGACACCATTTTGATAGGAGTTTCACCTGACAATCAAGCTGTAGATAGTAACAACTTCGTGTCATCCCATGATTAATTCACAACGCACCCCACTTGCAATAATGGAATCACTACAATGCTCTGTTATCATTCCCTCAATTAGACATGGGAAAATACATGGCACAAGTATAAAAATTAATATTCATTTGGCAATCTATCAAATTAGCTCATATTCATTTTGAATTTCTCAATTACGACTGTAAACCCTTGCCTTATTCAGACGCATATTAACAGAATTTTTCAAACAAAAGTATAAAGTGAATCTTTTAAAACCTATCTGTAGTAACTTTGATAAGTAATCATTATAATTAGAGCTTTTGGTGAAGATTTTATTAAAGGAGTTCAGTTTGCTTCTGATTAAAAAGCCTGTCTAAAATAGTTCTTATTAATCAAAGTTTAAACATAAGAAATCTAACTTAGGACCAAAAAGAACACAATTTGATTTAGCAAAGAGATATTGAGTGATTTGGCCTAATGGACTTTAGGTATTATCTTACTATGTATTTTAGCCTTAGTGAATTTAGATATTATTTAATCCAACCACCAAATTTTACAGATGAAGTGATTAAAATGTCAATACATACATGCAAATATGTGTATATTTATATAATTTATATTTATATATGTATATAATTTATAATTTATATATATATAAATTAAATGGCAGGCCCAAAATAGACCTCAGTTTTCCAGAATACCAAGGCAAGGGCAAGGCTCTTTGCTTTTTGTTCTCCTGTCAGAAAACCTGAAAAAAAGGTGACATTAGCTTAGCAAAAGCAAATAGAATCCGATGCCTTGACTTATTAACCATTTGAATAAGGAACATGGTAACTTCCAAGGTTACACATAATTCTTACCTGACATTCATGAGAATAAGAATAAATGTCCACTAAACTGCACATAAATCATCATAAAATAACTCTCTTAGACATTAACAATTAGAGTGGTAGTCAAAATGAAAACGATAAATCCAAACTCTTGACTTAGCATACAAGACCTTGAACAATCTGAATCCAGCCTAAATTATATTGCTTACGTAGACAGCAACAGTGCTTTAGTCAGTAACACTCAAGCCAACTCACATTTACTACAGTTGCCTACGATGTGTCTGGAATTGTTCCAGACATTAAAGATGGTCCCAATGAGGTGTTACTGCTGTCTTCAAAGAAGTGAGCAAGATGGAGTAACAAATCTTTCTCATTTCCTTGAGGTTATCAATTTTGTACTAAGAGAAAATAAACAACTATAAAAGGTAATGAAGGCCTGACAAACATCACTGCTATTGAAATAATGTCAGGTGGGATCAGCTGAGGCATTAAAGAGATAATCCACGATCTGAATTTTCTTTTTAATGTAATTTATTATCATATTTGTTTCCGTACAACACCCAGTGCTCATTCCAACAAATGCCATCTTAAGTGATGAATAAGCATTAGCTGCTTGAAGAAGCCCAAGGAAGCCCTTGGAAGACTGGCCAGCCCAAATCTCTCTTGAGGCTTAGAGCAATTTATCTAATTGCCTCCTCCACATTTCTTAGATGTTCCACAGTTTCTTTAAACTTAACATACTACCACTGAACTGTTGAATTCCCATCTCACTGAAATCAGTCTCTCCTTGCTACTGTCTGGGACCAGCTACATAACAGGGGTTTCCCTTGACTCTTTCTCTCACACATTGTACTTCCGTTCAGCCACCAAATACTTCCAATTCAACCTCCCAAAGAGCTTTCAGATCCATTCTTTTGGTCCTTCTGCTCACTTTCACTAATCTTATTCATGTTCCTATCATCTTTCATTTGGAAGACCGCAATTACTTGCTAGTAGGTCTGTCCTCTTATTATGTTACCAATCTCCCATCCACTTTATAAAAAAAAAAAAAAAAAAAAAGATGGCATTTTAAAAGGCAAATGTGACCATGTCACCTTCTAGCTTAAAGTTGTTTTGAAAGTCCTTCACTGCCCTGAATGATATCTCAGAGCCCTGATCTGAGAGCTGACCTCACACCTCATTTCAGGAACACCCTTTACTATACAGCAATTAGAAACTTCTTTCAGTTTTTTTCACCCCATTAAGTTCTAAATGCCTCTGAGGTCTCTACATATGTTCGTCCCTCAGCCTGAAATCCTGCTATCACTTTTTTTTCTTTAATAGAAGACTCCTATTCAACTCTAAGGATTCTTCTTTTTTTAAAATGTTTATTTAGTTTTGAGAGAGAGAGAGAGAGAGAATGGGCAGAGGATGGGCAGAGAGAGGGGGACAGAGGATATGAAGTGGTTCTGCTCTGACAGCATGAGCCCTATATGGGGCTCAAACTCACAAACCAGGAATTGTGAGATCATGACCTGAGCTGAAGTCAGATGCTCAAGCAACTGAGCCACCCCGGCACCCCTCTCAGGATTCATCTTAAATTTCACCTCCACCAGTAAGTACCCCCAAACCCTCCCCTCCCTGTCTAGGTAAATAGTCTATCTCTGTGCTCCTTCTGTTTTCTTTCTTCCTTTGTATAGCATTCATCCCATATTCTGAATTTACTAAGAGTAGTGAAGCAGGACCCACTTTATCTTGTATTCTGCTGTATCCTCTGTGCATAGCACATGGAAAAGGCTAATTATTCAGTGGAAATTGTAATTTCTGTGGCACATGTTTTTTTATCTGTAAAATGAATGTTAGTATAATAGATTATACTTGAGGACTCGATTTTAAACTTCTCAGATGCTATGATAGAGATTATGGCTATTTTAGGCTCATAAGTTTGAAGGGACACCTCACAGCTTTCTATTGCACTGTTTCTTTTAGACCTTTGACTGTGAGCTCACTGTGGTCAGTGTCCATTTCTTATTCACCTCCATACTGCCAGACCCTTCCACTCATAGGTACTCAGTCTTTGGCAGAGGAATAAATATTAAACATATAAAGTAGGAAATACAGTATTTTCCAAAAATCTATCTTTTTAAATTTCTCAAGATTATCATTACCTTTAAGAGAAAACTTGAATGCATTGTGAAATACCAGATTCAGGAATACTGCAAATTTAGCAATTTTTTAAATAATCTTTTAAAGCATGTGGTATGGGCACATACAAATCTCACTAACCTCATCTTTCTTCTATCATTTCAAACACAGAAAGCCTTCAATTTTTTTTTATTACGTTTCTTTATTTTTGAGAGTCAGAGAGAGACGGAGCGTGAGCGGGGGAGGGGCAGAGAAAGTGGGAGACACAGAATCCGAAGCAGCCTCCAGGCTCTGAGTGTCAGCACAGAGCCCAAGGCAGGGCTTGAACCAACGAACCGTGAGATCATGATCTGAGCGGAAGTCGAACGCTTAACCGACTGAGCCACCCAGGCGCCCCACACAGAAAGCCTTCAAATCTCAGAAGACACATTTTTCTGAGTATAGCACAGTCCATATTTTATACTTTCATTTGAGTAGAAAGGAAATGGGACTATTCAGTAGACAGTAAATGGTGGATGGAGTCTGACTACTCCCAGCTGCCCTCCACCGTCAACTCTTACTCAGTAAGTAGGCTGAATCTCCTGCTGCAAAACTTAGGAAGCAAATAGATGCATTAGTAGGATGAAGGCCCACACCTGCATATATTCAGAGCCACTTTTGTGCAAGGAAAAAACAGAATCATTTTGGAGAATAAACTAAATGACCTGTTAATTGGGTGTTCTAAAAGGTTAGACACTGGGTGAAACTGAGGGTTGGTTACACCAAGAGATAAGAAAAAAAACATTAGGACAAATATCACCTGGACCAGGAGGGAGGAAGTAAGAATGAGGAAGGAAAATTATTTTTTTCTGCTTAACAGCAGAAAATATATACACTTAATGGTGTGTATCCTGCATATGCGAAAGTATCTAATATACACAGATGCTTTTTATGAATACCACCAATCATACTTATTCCCCTGGATTCAACTATTTGTTCACTCCACAATTGTTTTTGTAGGTAGTTGGCTATTCTAACTACTTAAGTTACATTCTGCTAAAAGAAAACATAGCATAAATGACATAATGTTATAGACTGACAATAATCCACAATATATCATTTCTCTCCCTAGACATCTTCAAAGTTCTTTCTCCGTATGTGGAAGAGAAATCCTACCTGCATCTCTTAGGCTGTGCTATCAACTAGCAGTCGCACTTGGGAGAATCACATAACTTCCTTAGATCCCATATGTAAAATGAGGCACTTCATTATTTCACTTATAAAGTTCTATGTGCACACACCTAATAAATTTATCATGCCCATAAGATATGATGAGTTAGTGATAGAGATGTGAAATAAGCTTCATACATCCTGGCATGTTTATAGTATCAACCTTTAAGTACGTGTATGTAGATTTATTTTTTCTTGTAGCAACAGTACGGAATCAATGCCTTTAAAATGAAGAGGTTCCTGTATTCCTTACATATTTAAAGTCAACAAATAAACCTAATGAACTGGTAACTGTATTCAGAGCAAAATTAAAATAAACATGAAAAATGTAAGGGATTGTTGACATATCTCTTCCCTCGTCAAACATATCAATCTTCACACAGGCCTGATGAAACACTTGAATATTTTTTTCCCTTTACATTGTTTTCTTTTTATTTATTTATTTTGAGAGAGAGAGAGAGAGAGAGAGCACGCGAGAGAGAAAGTGAGCATGAGAATAAGCAGGGGGAGGGGAAGAGAGAGAATCCCAAGCACGCTCAGTGCTGTCAACGCAGAGCCCAATGAAGGGCTGGGTCTCAGGAACCTATTCGTACGCCATCATGACCCGAGTCAAAAGCCAAAATCAAGAGTGGGATGCTTAAGCGACTGAGACATCCAGGCACCCCTCCCTTTACATTGTTTAGGACCATTAGTTCCAACTAACACAATACCATGCTTTTAACTATTTGTTAAATTAATCAATATCTTAATGGCAAGATAAATTACTTTTACCATAACAATAGCTATTTCTATATTCTTTCTCTTTCAAAATCTCTCAAACCACATTTTCAAAACATGATGTCTAAAAAGAAACTCATAAAAGTGTTTACTGTTTTACTGATCAAACTTTAAGGATCTATGCCATCGGCATTTCTCAGAGTATGAACGCAAGTTTTTAATTTCTTGTTAATCCTTGCTATTTTTTTCTGCACTAGGAATGGGTTGAATGTGTACTTGTAGTGTTACTTACACTCTTTTTTTTTAAATTTATTTATTTTGAAAGAGAGAGAGAGGGAAGAGAGAGAGGGAAGAGAGAGAGGGAGAATCATTGGGGGAGAGGCATAGAGAGAGGGGACAGAGGATCTGACGTGAGCTCTGTGTCCACAGCCATGAACCTGATTAGGACTCGAACTCACAAATTGTGAGATCATGACCTGAGCTAAAGTTGGAAGCTTAACCAACTGAGCCACTCAGGTGCCCTGATAGAGTCTGTCTTTGAATTGCTCATTTACTCTGATTTGTATTTGATTCTAAGATGCCAAGATGTTAAATATAACATTAACTTATTAATGGCATTTCTGGAGAATTGAGGCACTACTCTCTAAGACAAATGTGTACATTGACCCCAGCACTCACATTTATCATATATGAAAATATAGAAGAAAAAAAAGTGTGAGATAGAGAAAAGGAAATATATATATTAATATATATGCATATAAAATATTCTCCTCTGTATATTAATATGTACATACATACACATTTCATTTCCTCGCCTAAACACAATTTATTATTTTGGGATTGTAGAAACTGATGCTGAAGTAACCTAGGAAAAGTAGTACACAGTGTAAATTTAAGGAGAGAAAAATCTGTGTTCCAGATTTTAATCCCATTACTGCCATTTTTTCCTAATCTGTGTGACCTTGGCAAGTTATTTATCTCATGTAGTTTCCCCACGTGTAAATTTAATATATTAATGCTCCATAAATATTGATATGAATTAATGGACAGAAAATACTTAGGACAAAGAATACCTTATGTAATTGCACATGCAAGTAACACAATTTTGAAATGGGACCTTTTTGTCTTCCTGTTTAGCTGAAACCTTTGAGATACTAAGTGTCAGCAGTTCTAAAACTACAAAGTGAAAACTCTAGATCACTTAAGTAGAACTTGCAAGGGAAGGGACTTACTTCTTGGCTGAGCTGACCAGTCACTTGCAACCCAAAAACAAGTGGAGAGGACATAAATCATCACTGCATATGAATGGGAGAGCTCCATCAAAGAGCTGTCCATTTGAAAAGACTTTCAACTTCCCCCTCCAGAACAGAGGGGAGGCATCCTCTCCTTCATACAAGGAGATTTTCATCTGTGGTCCCGTGCAATATTTGGGGCTCAGGGCCTCAAGCTGGCCCCATGCTTTAAAAGAAAACAACACATACACTAATATATATAAATATAAATATATATAATATATATAATATACATAATATATATATGATATATATGATATATATATGATATATATAATATATATATTACATAATATATATAATATATAATATAATATTATATATATTATATATATATCATATATCATATATATATGATATATATATGATATATATATATCATATATATATATATATATCATATATAATATATATATATGATATATATAGGAGAAGTCTGGTTACTCACAGAAGGGGAGAGCAGAGAGAGAGCCAGGTAGCTTCAGAAGCTTTCTATATTCCCATTGAAGATAAGCACAAGGATGTGTGTTTCTAATGAACCAGAAATAAACAAATGGAACAAAGTAGATTGGGTGGCATAAGATGCTAGCTGTATTTTACCTCCAGGAGGAGGGTACATGACTGTTTCTCACGGACCATAGTGAAGATTGTGGGACAAGGCTCAGAGCCAGTTCACCTCTATAAGAAGACTGTGGAGAAGCGAGGTGATCTCTCCTCTTTCAAAGTAAAATGAAAACTACTGAATTCCAAAAAGGGAGAGAAGGAGCCTAAGTGTCCTGCTAAAGGAAAATGTATTGCTTATGTCATAGGGAATACTGCACAGTTTCCAGTAGTTTCAAATGCACTCAAGGAAAGGAAGCAACATGAATCATCTAGCCCAGAAAGAAGCTGTCAACACTGGTCAGAGCCAGAGGTCATCAATGCTTCCTGGCTGCCTGCACTTGCTCATGTACTGCTCCCCCACCCTCGACCTTAATGCCTCCTCTCCCACCACAGACTCTTGGGGCATGGGGTGGAATCTAGCCAAATGAGAAGATAAAGGCATAAGGTAACCAAACCTTCCAACCTTGCCACAGGCTACCAAATTGAAAGAGTCCTGGACTGGGAAAGAAAGATAGGCTTTTTGATATAAAGTTCAGAGGTTTTAAAGTTCACTCTCGTCTAAATCTGTGCTATTCAATACAGTAGTCATTAGCCATCCTTACTATCAAATTTAAAATAATTAAAATTAGGGACACCTGGGTGACTCAGTCAGTTAAGCATCTGACCTCAGCTGAGGTCATGCCCTCGCAGTTCAGGAGTTCAAGCCCCGTGCGGGGCTCTGTGCTGACAGCTCAGAGCCTGGAGCCTGCTTTGAATTCTGCGTCTCCCTCTCTTGCTGCCTCTCCCCTGCTTGTGCTCTGGCTCTCTCAAAAATAAATAAACATTAAAAAAATTTAAAAAAATAATTAAAATTAAACTATATTAAACATTCAGTTCATTATTCACACTAGCCATATTTCAACACTCAGTAACTACACATGACTCCTTTATTAGACATGCAAATACAGAACATTTCCATTAGCACTAATTACTAGTATTAATTACCCAACTGAGAATGTTTTCTTCTTTGTTACCAGAAGTCATCAGAAGACATACCAGAGTATAAGCAGATACATATTTCATAAAGTAGGGATAAATGAGCAGAAATGGAGAAGAATAGTTGATCTTCTGATTGCTTTCTATGAGTTATAGCTCTTCAGTGTACCAGCTACACACACACACACACACACACACACACACACACACACAGACACATATGTTTATACACACACACATATATATGCAAAACTCTCTACCCTACTTAAAAGTATCCATCGTTATTTTCAATAATCAAAAACAAATGTAGTTCCTGTACATCTATCTAACTCCATATTCATTTTTTTTTCTAGTTAGTGATTTTATTGCGTGAGTACAAAGTCAAATTTCTGCAACCAAGGCAGAGGCTGTGGATGACTCACATTTCCAGTTGTGAGATATACTCGCGTGGTCTTATAATATTGACCCAACCGGTAAATGCGGCTCCTCATCAGAATCAATCGGAATTTAGCATCCTGATGTTTTCTGTTCCTCTCAAGAGGCTTTCGAACAGCAACAGGTTTCTTAGTCAAATGGTAGAGATCCTCAGGAAGATCAGGGGAAAGTCCTTCGGACTTAAGAACTCTCAACGCATTAGTGCCTGTCACAAAACGTACTTGTGCAACACGATGTGAGTCTCGCAGGATCACACCGATTTGTGAAGGAATCAGGTCCTCCTTGCCCAGTTTGTAGATCTGCTGTCTCGCGACGTCAGATGTGAGCTCTAGCCAGGTGGGGACGATGCAGCGGTAAGGCAGAGCCCAATGGGACAGGCCCTTTCTGGGAGCGTGCACGCGACTCATGATGGCAGGCAGTCAGGCAGTGGTTAAAAAAACAAACAAACCAAAAAACCTTTTTTTTTTTTTCTTAGAAAATTTCAGGTAGAGCGAAAGCCAGTAACGCATTTAAACCAAATAAAATGATGACATTCACAATGTTCTGAATCTTTGTTCCAAATTTTAAAAATAATCCCCCAAATTAAAATGATACTTAAATGTCAATATTATAAAAATATTGCTAGCGGATTGAAAATTTGAAAATTATTTGCCAGTCTATGTTCTCAAGCTTTTGTGAACTTGATTTGTCTTAAGTGTTATAATAATATAAGCATTAACATGAATAATTCAGGTGCTTGAAAATCTTGGATCCTCATGACTTCTATCATCACAGTTTTCTTTTTTGCCATGTGCATAATCTAGAGAGAAGGTGATTAGATTTAGTCTGCTTACCAACAGATTTGTTTTCTTTTCATCCACTACTTTCCTAAGATGTAATGTGACATATCAAAAACATAAAATCATATGAAATACTTCATCGTAAACACAAAACTACAAAAAAAAAAAATTCTTTGCACATTACTCCATGGAGAAATAAGTGTAATTTTTCTGTTGAAAACATATGGCAAACTCACAAATAGTGCTTTTGCAGGTGTTTTAAATGGGAGTAATGTTGTTTATAAAATCTCCAGGAAAATGATAGCATGCGAGTGCCAGTGACGCTAGAACACTTCAAGTCTAATCCCTCCGTTAGCAAGTGTGGAAATTGAGACCCACGGTCCCTTGAGCAGCAGTCTAGGACGGGAACTAGAAATGTGTGGTTTAGAATGGGAAAAACGAAATTCATGTGCTGATCCCGGTATGTATTTGCTGGCAAATCTGGGCAAAGTCACCTAACTTCTCCAGGCTTTATAATCTTCCCACATAAAGTGAGAATAATCATAGAATACCGGCCTCTTAAATTTCTTACAAGAGACCGATTATGACTGTAACACATACAATTGATGTTAGCAACCATTTTTCTTCCCATTTGGTGTTTTAAGTTTTTTCTAGGATCACCTGCTTAAAGTCATGTGGCAAAGCGGATGAAATCATAAAAAATGTCGTAGCCTTCATCCCAAGCCACCTCCATTTCCTTTCTCCAAATAAGTGATATATGTTTTTCAAAGGAAAAATTCATCTTATATATGATTTTTTTGTGTAGGACTTTGGATATAGACATACACTATGCTAGTCAAAGGTAACCTGGAGCCAAATCAATATAAATAGAATAAGAAAATGGAAGAATCAAAGAGCTAACCAAGAACCATTCACTAAAGTGCACAGACTGTACTGGGGATATAAAATGCAGAAGAGAAGGTATTGGAGCTGTTCTAGATTTAGCCTCCTAAGTACATAATGAGTCCAGATATGCTTCAGGCAATCATCAGTAGACATGGCAAGGGGCACGGATTTGTCATACAAATGAGGATGTATCACCTGACCAATCACACAGAGGTGCAGTGTTTAAGGGCAGAAAACTCCAGAGATGAAGCGGCAGCCAGTATGCAAGCCCCATTGCCTGACACATCCTAGACAGTGTATGAAAATCTGGCTGGCCTAAGTATCAGATTTGAGGAGAAGGACCCTGGTCCTAAGGCTCTAGGGTTTCTATACTGAATGACAGGGGGACCGCCAAGCTCTGCTTTTCCATAATCAGGAGCTGGAATCCAAGTTCTGTAGTTGGTCTTTACTCTGTTGTTATGCTTCAGCACTGAGGTACAGATGACCTCCAGGCCTTATGAATTTTAGTTCAAAAATTGTCCTTCCTGCTTTTCTTTTAATGGTCCTGATATTTAAGAATGAATGAACACTTTCCAAAACCCCAGACTACAAACCAAATGTAAAAGAAAGATAATTATTACACTTTTAAAAGTTATCAAATCCATTATCTACATCAAGTTGCCATCCAGATCATGGAAAAATAATTTCAATCCATCCCTGGTTTTTCCCACTCCTATTATGTTATGTTTAATTCTTGAGTGTAGTAGTGTCATTGTATCAGAGCAAAAGAATGACTTGGTCCTCAGAGTTATCACCTGTTTGGCCTCTGATGCAATCAACATTCTTTTCTCTGGTCCTTGATCAGCAGTTTATCCATACGGCTACTATACAAGCCATTGGCTGTAGAATTTTTCTAGCCAATATTTTTCACTCTGGATGTCAGTGGTTGAACTCATTTAGGAGCAAGGAAGGAGATGGGAAACAGGAAGCTTCCTTCCCATGTGTCACAGGAGCTAAAGGCAACTCCAAAGTGTTTTGTATGGCCCATCCAACTAGATCTTTTGTGCAGATATCTCTTATTTTCTTACACAACCAGACTGTAGGGAATTCTGTTTTTTGTCTATATTGTGTATAAGTTCATGGCTTTTTCTAGGGCCTTTGACTTCCCTAAATCCTAATTAGAATATTAAAAAAAATATAATCCAGTAGTTTCACCCTACAGGGCATTGTCAAGAGACACTTTTGAGTATCATCATTAGGGAGTAATGGCAGCTAGAAAGACGGGTCCAGGGATGCTGCTAAACATCCTTCAATGCATAGGACAGCCCCATAATAAAGTATTCATCAGCCAAATATATCAGTAGCATCCCTCTAGAGAAACCCTCATCTAATCTCAGGGGGTAGAAAAACCTAGTCCTGACATTACAAGTTGCATGTGCCTTGACACACTGTAGTCCAATTTTAAAGCTGGGCTTTGGAACTTAGAAAGGTTTGCTGTGGTTCAGCCAATGTAACTTTCATGAGCCAAATGATACTGAAAGGACTAACCCAACACTATTGGGAACTATTAAGGAAAATAAATGCATCCACCTTTACGGAAAAATATATTCCACCATGTTAGGAGCTCCAAACTGGTAGGTAAAGCATAGCACCAGAAAATAGGTGACCATTTTTACTTAAGAGCTTAGGTAGATAAGATTCATTCCAGAACAATAGGCTCCCTGCTAGACTCATTATACTCACTTTGTAAGGGAAAAAGAGTAATAGAACTTACAGAAGAAGCCAAGACTTTAGGAGATATTATTTTTGGGATAAATGAATTTGCATTCCATAGTTAGTAGCAAAATTGGATAATTTCCATGTAAAAGGGCAATAAACTTACTGGCCTTCAAGGTAAGTCTTTACTACTAACCCTTAGAAAAAACAGTATCAGAAAATACATAAAGACTTGGAAGGCACATCCTACATCGTTGCATTATATTCCTCTGAGCTAACTTTACATACGAATGACTTGCTTCAAGAGTCTTGCCTCTTGGCATCTTAGGAGCCCCCCAACAATATTTTCCTCTAACTCATATGCTCTCTTCCAAGATCCTCACTTTGATTTCACATCAGCACCAGTGTGCCATACCTAAAAAAACTTCCATTTCTACCATCTGTCATCACTTCATACCCTTTCATTTCACACAACATTATTGCAACAAATCAAGGTCTTCAAACTGACCTTGGCTCCCCAATTCTCCACAATACTTCCTGTATCCAATTTACTAGCTTGGATTCCACAATTAATTTCTACAATTACTGGGTCTATTGCAACTACTCGCTCTTTTTATACTATGCTCATCTCAGTGTTGCTTTATCCCCCAAATTACCTTGATTACTCCTGCAGCCACCGATCACAGCTGAAAGAAAACCACGTCAGGTTGACTGTTTATATTTATGACCTTAGGCTCAGATGGAAACTAAGACTCATCTAGATATTCTATTGTGTTTTCTTTAAATATTTATTTTCCACTTTCCATGGTGAGTATTTCATATCTTCTATGTTTCATACCCAGTCATATTTCCATCTCACTCTCCCTCGCTCTGATGGCCTTGGCTCAAACTTCATTGAAAACACCAAAAACCTATCTTGCTGTAAACAAGCATATTCCCTATGCTCTTTATTTCCCTGACTTATTCTTCCCACAACTAGAAGCCTATATCTCCCCCTTCCTGGCACCTATTTTGTCCAGCCATTTCCTGCTCCCTCCCTCCCCACCTGGCAACCATCAGTTGGTTCTCTGTATTTATAGGACTGACTCTGCTTTTTTCTTTATTTATTTGTTTTATTTTTTAGATTCCACATATGAATGAAATTGTATTGTATCTGTATTTCTCTCCATTTGATTTATCTCACCACTTAGAGGAATACCCTCTAGGTACATCCATGTTGCAAATGGCAATATCTAATCATTTTATAGCTCCATAATATTCTATTGTGTATGTATGTGTGTGTATGTATGTATATATATATATATATATATATATATATATATATATATATATATATATATACTCAAATATTCAAGGATATTTGAGTTGTTTCCATTTTTGACTTTTATAAACCAACCTGTTATGAAAAATCATGTATAGGATTTTCTATAAACATAGATTTGAATTTCATTGGGATAAATGCCATAACACATTTAAAAGTTAAGGAATTAATCAATGATTAATGTTTTTGGAAATAGAAGCTTTGGGGTTTCTAAAAACTTATTAGCCATGAGAAATAGGTACTGAATAATTTTTTTTTCTTAGGTAAAATATGTTCTTTAAGGACAAGGATGTCCACTTTCACCACTTTTATTTAACATAGCACTGGAAGTTGTAGCCACAGGAATCAGACAAGAAAAAGAAGTAAATGGCATCCATACTGGTAAGGAAGAAGTTAAACTGTCACTATTTGTAGATGTTATAATACCATACATAGAAAACCCTGAAGACCCACCAAAAAGCAATAAATGAATTGTTAAATTACAGGATGCAAAATTAATACCCTCCAAATCACGTGTTTCTATATACTAAACAAAAAAAGCACAAGGAGACATTAAGGAAACAATTACATATTCAGTCGCAGCAAAAATAATAAAATAGGCATAAACTTAACCAAGGAAGTGAAAGACCTGTACCATGAAAATCATAAAACGTAGACAAAAGAAATTGAAGACAACAAAAATAAAGATATTCCATGCTCATGGATTGAAAGAATACTTTCAAATTATTTAGACTGTCCAAAGCAATTTACAGATTTAATGCTAGTCCTATCAAAATACTAACCTCATTTTTCACAGAAGTAGAATAATATTAAAATTTGCATGGAACCACAAAAGACCCAAAACAACCAAAACTATCTTGAGAAAGAACAAAGCTAGACTTAACAATTCCAAATTTCAAGATATAATACAAAGGTATAATAATCAAAATGGTATGGTACTGGCACAAAAATAGGCAAATAGAACAATGGAAAAGAATGTATAGTCCACCACACTTACATGGTCAATTAGTTTATGACAAAGGATGCAAGAATTTAAAATGAAGAAGAGACAGTGTCTTCAATAAATGGTGCTGGGAAAACTGGATAGCTACATGCAAAAGAATGAAACTGGACCACTTTCTTGCATACACAAAGTCTTTCATACACAAAAATAAGCTCAAAATGGATTAAAGATCTAAATGTGAGACATGAAACTCTAAAACTCCTAGAAGCAACAGAGGCAGTACTTTCTCTGACACTGGCCATAGAAATATTTTTTACACGTCTTCTAAGGCAAGGGAAACAATAGCAAAAATAAACTATTGAGATTACACCAAAATAAAAAGCTTTTGCACAGAAAAGGAAACCATCAACAAAATGGTTCCCACTCAGTAAGTGGGAAAGGATATTTGGAAATGATGTATCCAACAAGGGGTATATATCAAATATACGTAAATAACTTACACAACTCAACCTTAAAGTGAAGATGTCGATGATGATAATAATGATAATGATAATAATTCCATCAAAAATGAGGCAGAGATTCTGAACATTTTTTCAAAGAAGACATACATATGACCAACTGTCATATGAAAAAATCCTCAACATCACTCATCATCAGGTAAATGCAAGTCAAAACCAAAATGAGGTATTATCTCACACCTATTAGAATGGCTAGAATCAAAAAGACAAAAAATCAGTGTGGGTGAGGATGTCAAGAAAAAGGAACACTTGTGCACTGTTGGTGGGAATGCAAACTGTGCAGCCACTCTGGAAAACAGTGTGGAGGTTCCTCAAAAAGTTAAAAATAGAATTGCCATATGATCCAATAGTTTCACTACTGGGTATTTACCCAAAGAAAACAAAAATTCTATTTCAAAAAGATATATGCTCCCCTATGTTTCCTGCAGAAGTATTTACAAAGCCAAGATACCAAAACAACGCAAATATCCATGGATAGATAAATGAATATAGAAGATGTGGTGTACACACACACACACACACACACACACGAATATTACTCAGTCATAAAAAAGGACAAGAGTTTGCTATTTGCAACAACACAGATGGAATCAGAGTGTATCATTCTAACCAAAATAAGGCAGAGAAACACAAAATACCATACAATTTCACTTATATGGGGAATCAAAAAACTAAAACAATTAAACAAACAGCAGAATTGGGGTGTCTGGGAGGCTCAGTGAGTTAAGCGCCAGACTTCAGCTCAGGTCATGATCTCACGTGTTTGTGGGCTCGAGCCCTGCGTCGGGCTCTTGTGCTGACAGCTCAGGGCCTGGATCCTGCTTTGGTTTCTGTGTGTGTGTGTGTGTGTGTGTCTCTCTCTCTGCCCATCCCCCACTCATGCTCTGTCTCTCTCTCTCTCAAAAATAAACAAACATTAAAAAAGATAAACAAAAACAGAATCAGACCTGTCTATACAGAGAACTAACGGGTGGTTACCAGGTGAACAGTGGGGGAGGGTAATGGACAGAATGAGTGCAGAGCAGAAGATACAGACTTCTAGTTATGGAGTGAATAAGTCATGGGAATAAAAGGTACAGCATAGGGAATACAGTCAATGGTACTATAATAGTGTTGTATAGTGACAGATGGTAACTTCACTTGTGGCAAGAAAAGCGTAATGTACAGAGAGGCTGAATCACTATGTTGTATACCTGAAACTAAAGTAACAGTGTGTCAACTATACTTAAAGAAACAGAATAAAATAAAAAAATGAAAAATACAAAAAGCTCGTTCCTTTATTATGAATTTGTTTTTATTTTTTTCTAACTATGCAAATAGTTTAAGCTTACGTTATCAAGGATTACCGAAGCAAGGTTAACTACACCAATGATTATTAGTCCAGGATTTGGTAGTAAAATATGCTCAACATCTGAACATTTATGATAATACCTGACTAGGACACAAAAGTCCTACACAATTATTTCTCCCTTTCTCTCTCCCTCCCTCTTTGTGTATGTTTGTATGCATGTGTGTGTGTGTGTGTGCGTGTGTGTGTGTGTGTGTATTCATATTCAATCCTATGGTTCTTCTTGCTGAAATTTGTTTTTTTGTATTCATCATTAAGTGAAAGTATTTCATGTAGCATAAAGTATAAAATTTGTTGTTCAGTAACTACTACACAATACACATTTGAGTTGATCATCTTTGTTTCCATTTGGAGAGACCACTTTGTGACTGTGACTATTTGATGGACAAGAACACAAAGACTGAGAAATAGAGTTAATCTACTAATTATTTGCTATGCATTATAAAGAACATATTTTCTTTGATGTCTTATTGAACAACTGAATTATCTTTTAGTTGTAAACAGCAAGGGAGTTATTAATTGATCTTGATTTTTTTTGAGCTTGACGTTTTTTAAGATGCTTGTCAGTCAAGTGAGATCCTTTATGCAACGTTTTTTGGTTTTTTTTCCCCTCAGAGGAATGTCTGTGGCAGTTTTATAAATGAGACAGAATCTTTGCCTTATAATTCACTAAAAAAAAATAAGACCACTCAATGTATGTCCCTTTACCTCAATACACTTCCATTTTAATTTTTATTTTCTATTACTTTTTAACAAATATGAAAATTTTATTTATTTATTTTTTTAAATTTTTTTTTCAACGTTTTTTATTTATTTTTGGGACAGAGAGAGACAGAGCATGAACGGGGGAGGGGCAGAGAGAGAGGGAGACACGGAATCGGAAACAGGCTCCAGGCTCCGAGCCATCAGCCCAGAGCCTGACTGCAGGGCTCGAACTCACAGACCGTGAGATCATGACCTGGCTGAAGTCAGACGCTTAACCGACTGCGCCACCCAGGCGCCCCACAAATATGAAAATTTTAAATGTTTTTCTTCCAATTTTGGAAGATAACCTCCTAATTTTTTGCTCTCCTTTATTCAGTTTCTCCTTTCCTGACTTCAACTATATAAAACCTTCCTTCTACAGAATTCAGGCTTATTAACCCTTCTCTCCCTTTCAATCACCAAATTTCTCACATGTGTGGTCCACAACCTCATGTTCCATCTAATCTTTGTTAAAAGTCAATGAAATTCATTTTCCATTCCCACCACCAAGGCTAAGATAATTATCCCAAATTTGTCAACTGTAGTCTCCTAATTCCAAAATCATCATCCTCATCATCATCTCTCTATCCTCACACTCCCTAACAACAGTTGCCAATTCCATCTGAAAATTGTTCCCTTTCAATGGTATCTATAAAAGTTTATTGTTTTACTTCTAAAACATACTGAAGTGACATTATTTTTTCTCCATCTACAGATTACTAATTTTCTCTTCTCTAAAATATAAGTGAGCTAGTCTAATTAAGCGGCCATTCAAGGGAAAGGTTTAGGTGGTGTCCTATGACCATGGAGGAGGGGTCTTATGAAGAACCAAGCACCAAAGCGGACAGTAAGGACACATTCATTAGAATACATTATACTTAGTCTTAAAATATACCCTGTAAGAAAGTATCCGTTTATAGTACCAAGTGAGACTTTATAGACTTTAAGAATAAAATTTCATTAGAAAAAGAATTTGGGGATAGATAAGCTAGATGAGTCTGTTATGTCTTATCCCTCCCAGAAAAAGAAGAGTTAACTGCATATCTAGCAGTCTTAAAAGCTTTTAAAATGCTTTATTCTGAATATTTGATACACATTTATCTTGACCTAAACTCTCCTATTTAAATACAAATTGGGAGGCAATGTTTTGTTACTTTTCTGGGTCACAGTAACTTCCTTTGTAATGACATCATCCAAAACAGTTTAAGAAACTAAATTCAGATGTCAGGAATGTACTCCCCCAACCCTCGCCCTTATCAAAAATAATAATAATAAAGCATTTTTACTAGGAAGCCAAAAAATAAATAACCCTTTTTTTCTTCCCATAGAATGATCCAGAGCCATTTCCACTATTTTGAAAACTAAAGCCATCAAAATGAGATACTATCCTATGCAAAAGAGGAAAATGCAACCTTGGGTATATATGATGTTCACTTTTATCTAATAGAGTTAATATAAATCTTTGCAGCTATAATCCTCAAGAAATGAAATTAAAACAATGAATATAAACTATTGAAGCCCCTCATATGACAATGACCCCATTTGGCCTTGCATTTTTCTCCCTACCCCCCTCAACTTACTTTTACATATCCCCAAACATAATAAGCCTGCCACCACTAATGTTATAAAGTAGTAATTGTTCCTAATTGGTAGGGAGGCGACAGACCATTCTGGTAATGTTGTGAAACTGTAAGAAAGGAGGAGTGAGAACATTCACAGGCCCAGCAGTAATTATCCACTAATTTGGCCTGTTTGTGTGGGGACAGCTCATTATAGCCCTTAAGAAACCTCAGAATAAAGAGGAAAGTAGGTAGGAGGCAAGGTTAAATAATTAGTGTTGAGCAGATTTTTTTTAAAGATTCAAAGAATGGGATTAAAGGCGGGAAATGTGACCAGAGTAACAATTAAGAAATAGTAGAACATTCTGAACTAAGCGAGTTTTATGTTTTTGTAGGAGTAGGGGTATATAAGAATCCTATATTATGGCATAAAAAATGACATGTCACTTTTATTACACTCTTTCAATTATGACCCTGATCATCTCCTTACATTTTATGGTGCCAATGTCATGCTTTATAAGAGATTTATTCTCATGAGTCCTTAAAAGATTTTCACAGTTTTCATAAAATAATGTGTAACAAAGTTTTCATATCATTTTATCTTTTACATTTATAGACATATTTTGGGGGTGGAAAACATATTTGTGTGTGCACATATGTGCAGGTAGCATAGTACAGACTGCAAAGAAAAACGATGTCTTTATAGTTGAATAATAATTCAACTATAAGTTTGTTAGTAAACCAGAGTCTCCAGATTTTTCACCTACATACAGCTAATACCTCTAATTCAAGAGTAAGCATGGTTACTTTTGGATATATGTGAAAATACACACACATACACACACATATTTGGTAAATAATTGATTGGTGCATAAGTATTTTAGAGATTTTGTAAGGAAATCATTTTTAAGTCTCCTAGAAAAAATATTTTCTGGTAATTTATGTAATTTCAGCCAAACTTTTTTTTTCCCCACTTAATAAAAAATGAAAGCAGTTGATCAAAGATTTTAAGTTAAACTCCATAATTTGAAACTCAGAAAAAATGTGTGTATGTCTTAAATGTATACTCATTGAATATACTATGTATATATACTCATTGAAGCACTTTGAGAAAAAAATTCAGGGTACTATATATCCCATACCTTTGCAAAGAGGTGAGAATACAACTAACAGCAATATAAAAACAAAAACATGTGACTGATCCAACAGGTTTAAGCTGTCATATGGTATTTATATAGCAAAAGTCATATATCTTATCCATATATACATCAGATAATTTTGTCCTATTGTAATTCAGAATAAACTTCCCTAAAAACCTAGAGTTGGGTTGGAAAAATATTTTGCTGTTCATAAGAATGGTGGGTGTCAATATAAAAATATGAGTAAATTACTAAAAATTATCACTAATGCTTGAAAAACAATTTAGAACATAAGCTACCAGCCCTATCTATTAAAGATTAAGCACTGTCTTCATTTATGAATAAAGTAACTGAAGTGTATGAATAACTACATTCATAAATGAATCTCATATCATAAGATACTGAAAAAAAATTCACTTCCATTACTGCCTTTTCAAACAATTTTTGTATTTCATTAGACTAGTAGAAATTATTCTTCTCGGGATCACACTGAAGTCTCAGTAACTCAATGATATTTTTTTCAGTCTGTACTTCTATTCTTCTTCAATATCCTCCCTACAAAAAACATCAAAAACACCAGACTGTTTTTCTCTCTAGCTTATTAAAACACAGGATTAAAGTAGAAGAGCCAGAGGTATTCCATTTTCCACTGCATAAGAACTACTGCTGCTATTGAACTCCAATTTCTATGGATACCACAGATTGCAAATACTCTGTGTGAAGTCTGAGCAACAATATAGGGAATGAAGATTTGAATGTCTTCTTAGGTTCTTAGGTTTGATAATAATATTTCCTTTGAAATTAAATGAGCACACAGATTATGTTTTATCTGATTCATTGGAATTATCACCGACTTTTTATTCCTCATAGAATAAGTCCCTATCCTTATTTTAATATCTTCTGAATATGACCAAAGTAGCTAATGTACTTTGCAATTCTAACTTAGTATATTATAGATGATTACCACAGAACAGACACTAATGTTTACAAAGTATTTTGTGCAGTTCCCTTGTGTTTTCCAGCCTCTTACACAGTTAGCATGAGATCATGTGACTAGTTGTGGCTAGTTGGGATTAAAGTGAGTTTTAAGTGGACCTTCTAAAGCAGTTAGTAAACTATGTGTGTGATCTATCTTCCAATATCTCCTACATTGAGGATTTGGACAATGGATGGAGATCTTATAGCATCAAAATATAGAGCAACCTAAATTCCACAGTTACCACTTAAAGAACAGTTATCCTGGAGGTCTCCAAGTATGAAATGGACTTTACATAGTGAAAAATAAACTTTTCTTAGGTCACCGAAATTTGATGATATATATGCATTTGTTACCACTGCAAAAATCTTGCCTCACATGATGATTACATATTCTAAAGTTTATAGATATAGCAAGAAACGATTGTAATTCACAATTGATTTCAAAGCATCTCACACTGATATATTAAGTTCTTAAACCTGGACATGTTATCAGGGATATTATTAAGAAAAAAATTCTATTTTTCCAATCTAACATACTTCTTTAAAGTTTATTTATTTAATTTAAGAGAGAGAGACAGCACGTGCAATTAAGTACAGGGGAGGGGCAGAGATATAGGAAGAGAGACAATCCCAAGCAGGTTCTGTGTGTTGTCAGGACAGAACCGGATGCAGGGCTTGAACCCACCAACCAACCGGAAGATCATGACCTGAGCCAAAATCAACAATCATCTGATTGTTCAATTGTTCAATTAATTCAATTGTTCATCAATTATTCAATTGACTGAGCCACCCAAGCACCCTATCTAGTATATATGTATATATTTTTTAATTAAAGCTTCAGGTATTTGGACTGTTGAAGAAAATAAATACTCCTACCAGTACAACTAAAAATTCAGATAAAATAAAAGTAAAAAGATATCTAAAAAGCACTGAATCAACAGTACTTCAGGCCCATTAATCCAGAGAAAAAGAATTATAAAATGTTGAGCCCACCTTTAAGAATAGCTTTCCTCCTTGAGTATTTTGTTGTTGTTTTTGTTTTGTTCTGTTATTTTGGTGATAGGCAAAAGATAGAGAATCTATCCAGATGATTAAAACATGCACAAAAACCGGTACATCTTTTTGCAATCTCAAGGGGCTAGAAAGATACAATTGTAGTTCAGAGCTGTTTATGCCATCAGATTTGAAGAGCCAACATTGTGGGGAGAAAATAAGATTTTTAAAGGGGCATCAGTCATATTAACAGCTAGCTGACTTCTCAATAGAAATGACTGAGGCCCCAAGTCAAAGGAATGCCATTTTTAAATAACTAAGAGAAAATAACTACCAACCTGGAATTCTATACCTAATGAAACTATCCTTTACACATGTTAGCCAAGACATTTACAGACAGACAAAATTGGAAACAATTTGTCACCAGAAAACCCACCCTAGAAGAAATACTAAGTGGAGATCTCTAAGCAGAAGAATACCAATTCTATAAAACATGGAAATGCAGGACAGAATAAAAAGCAAAGTAGAAAGTAAATATATATGATATTGAATGTACAAAATAATTATTTTAATATTATGTTGTATCCAAGCTATATGCAGAATTAAAATTCATGACAATAACACAAATATTACAATGGCAATACATAGAGTTAATGTGCCTAATTTTATTATATTTTCTGATATATAGTTGGGCAAATGAAAAATACTAATATTTATAGGTGTAAAATCAAATTTATAAATAATTACATTAAATGTAAATAGGCTAAATATTCCAATTAAAAGACAAAAATTTTCAGACTGAATTAAGATAGCAATTTTTATTACATGCTGTTCAAGGCATCTATTCTAAATATAAGGGCAAAGAAGAAATGAAATAAAAGTATAGGTGGGAAAAGCACAAAATAAGAACTGTTCCTGATATAATAATGTCAGAAAAACTAGATTGAAGACAGGACTGTTGCCAGATTTAAAGAGGGTAATTTCATAATGATTACAAGATCAGCTCACTAGGCAGATATAATCATGTTAAATGTATATGTACTTAATAACATAACTAAAAATTATATAAAGCAAAAAATATCAGAACTAAAAACAGTATTAGATTAATTCATAATCAAAGAAGAAGATTTTATACTTCTCTCAATGTCTGCTAAAAGAAAATACCAATAAACATAAAAACTTGAAAAACATAATTAATCTGAAATGACATTGGCAGAACAGTGCACTCAGCAACAGAACATATATTTGCACAGCTGTCCCTCACATTTTTCCAAAGGTCACCATAAGCAAGACTCTAAAGCAAATTTCATCAAAATTCAAAAGAAATTAGTTAGATGTGCTCTTTTCCGTTGGGGAAATTAAGGTAAAAATAAATGGTAAAAGATTTAAAAACTCCCAACATTTGGAAATACCCTTGATGTCTATGCACTTAGAAAAATATATATAATTAAAAATAATCTGGTCCAAATTATAATAAAATTAGATATAATATATTTGTAGGATACAGCTAAATCTGGGCCTAAATGGAAATCTATAATCCTTAAAAGCATATAATAGAAAACTTTTTAAAAAATGTTGAAAGGCATGTGTGATACATGTCAATGAATTAGGAAAAGAACAGAAAAATTGAAAAAGTTAATAAGAGAAAAAAATGAATAATACAGACAGCAAATACCTATGAGAAGGAATCAATACAGCCAAAAGTTGACTTCTGAAAAGACTAATAAAATGACAAACCTGGGCACAAATATCAAAGGGGAGGCAAAAACCACAATTTACCATACCAGGAATGAAAAGGGGGAAAAACTGTAGATTCTACAGTAACTGAAAAACGAACAAGATAATATTGTGAATTTTTTATGCCACTACACTTGAAAAATAAAAAATGGGCAAATTCCTTATAAAACAATCTTTTAAAAGGTGACACAAGAAGTGGAATCTGAATAGAAGACAATCTATTGAATTAGAACATTTCCACAAATAAAGCTGTGAAAGACCAAGTGTGCCTTGACAATAGAATGCATAAATTATGGCATATGGCAATAATGGAACAACTATTGCCATGCATAATATAAATGAATCTCGTATGAGTAATGTTTACTGAAAGCAACCAATCTACATTCTTTCTAACTCAATCTATGTATTTCAAAAGTAGAAAGCTCACCAATGGCATTAAAAGTCAGAAAGATATTCTTTCTGGAAAGGTAGTGAAAGGGAAAGGGCAACAAGGGCCTTTGTGGGATACGGATCATATTTTATTTCTTGAACTTTGTGTTCATTATACGGTTGTATTCATGTTCTGAAAACTTATCAATGTGTTAATTCATGATTTGTACATTTTTATGACTAAGTTAGTGGTTCTCAACTAGTAATTCTCCACCCTTAGGGGACCTTCTACAATGCCTGGAGACATTTTAGTTGTCACAACTTGTCAGGAGTGCTACTGGCATCTAGTGGGCAGAGGCCAGAGATGCTGCTAAATACTCTACAAGGCAGAAGCCTCCCTAAACAAACATTTCTGGTTCAAATGTCAATGGAGCTAAGGTTGAGAAATCCTGATAAATATAGTTCAATATAAATTCTATTGAAATAAAAATCAGAAAAGAGATAACTACACAGATGTAGCCCTTACTCGGTGTGAAAGTTTAAATACAATTTAAAAGCTACCATCAAAGACACAATGTATATAGGACATGTAGAAAATTAATTATTTGAAATTTATAAAATGTGAGCACATATATTTAAATTTGAGGGAGACTAATCATAAATCAGAACTTAATTCCAGGTTTACCATTATGTATTCATTTGTAAGAATTATTCTATAAGACCAAAATTTACAGAACGTAAAAGGAAACAAATGTGTCCCAAAGCCTACACATGTAACATAGCAGTGAGCATTCATTCTAGGTCTAGATTACCTGTAAACCAAGTCAAAAGGGGAAAAGATGAAATATGTAATTATAATTGTCTAAGAAAATGGAAACACTAACTCGTCATGAGGGAAAACAACAAATACCACATTACTGACACTGAATTTGGAAGGGAATTTGTAAGGTAGAGAATTTACAGACAACACTAAGCAACAAAATACACACTAATTCCATCAAGAGTGTTGAACAAACTGCAGCATTTTTTAAAAAAAATATGACCATATGTATTTGTAATCAAATCTCAATTTAATGTCAAGACCATAGCATAAAAGATACATGAGTGAAGCCCTTTCTTGAATGGCAGTTGAGAAATGATGTAGCTGGGGTGGCTATGGGAATTTAGTACAGAGATACAGGATCCAAATCTCCACACCAGGAAATGGCAAACCAAGTAGTCCCCCGCATCCCCAATGGGACAAATCTGGTTCACCACCTATTTTTGCAGATAAAGTTTTATTGGAACACACTTATATCCATTCATTTACATATGATCTCTCTCTTCACACTGCAGTGGCATGAATGAATGGGTGCAAACGACTACATATGTCCAAACATCTAAACCATTTACTATGAAGCACTTTCAGAAAAAAATTGCTGACCCCTACAGAGTAAAGGGCTCAATACTTTGTCCATTCTGCAAGTACCAGTGATGTTGAATAACATTTTTGGGAAAAGCAGTACAGCTTGTAAAGTTAGTATAGCTAGTCCGGTATAGTAAATTCTCTACTAAGCCTTGGAGTAGAAATATTTTGTGTGATTAGAAGAAAGGATGGTAACAACTTATTGTGGAAATTGGATAGGCTTCCAAGTATTTTTTCTAAGCAGATGTTCCAACAACTTTAACATAAAAAATAATAGAGTCCTGGGACACCTGGGTGGCTTAGTTGGTTAAGTGTTGGACTTCAGCTCAGGTCATGATCTCATGGTTCATGAGTTTGAGCCCCGCATCGGGCTCTGTGCTGACAGCTTAGAGCCTGGAGACTGCTTCAGATTCTGTGTGTGTATGTCTCTCTCTATCCCTCCCACATTCATGCTCTGTCTCTCTCTCAAAAATAAATAAACATTAAAAAAGTTTTTAAATAATATAGTCCCACCTATCTTTTAATATAGCAATGAAACTGGGTAGGTCCCTGGATAAACAACTTTGCCCTATATTTTTTAACTAAAAAAAAAGGAAGATTGAACTAAATCAGTACTATGACAGGCAAAATTCCAAAGATGCTTCCCCCTAGGCTTTCATCTATTGGTTATTCAAACATTAATCTAGGTACTGCTTGTGAAGGGACTTTTCAGATGGAGTTAAGGTTATTAATCATCTGACCTTAAAATAGAGGTGATCCTGGATTCATGTGAACCCAGTATAATCATATGAGCCCCTGAACATAGAAAAGAAAGGCAGAAAAAGTCCTCCAGTGAGCTTTGGTAGAAGAGGAAAGCAGACAGATGAGACAGGAAAGGTGGTCAGAGAGATCTGAGATGTGAGGTTTCCATCCACCATTCCCGGCTTTGAAGATGGAGGAAGATGGCCAGATAAATAACATAATTATTTTCATTAACTAACTTTTGGATCTTAACATAGTTTTTTTTTTTTTTTAAATGTTTGGCTGCAAACCCTTTAATTGCTTCTTCAGGTGAAAACAATTTTATAATGTTTTCTATGGAGAGATGAAGAGATAATTTACTACCTTCCCTACAATGTTTGGTCAATTATTATTATTAATTATTATTATTGTTATGAGCAGTCTAGGAATCCTCATTTCAGCTTCAAAGCTCAATATTGGCAATGCTATATGCATTTTTAGAATTGCTTTTACATTGTGGAATAACTTCATCAACCTTGTTTTGTATATAAGCTGTATAATTAATTTAGAGAATTTTTCTAGAGACTAGATTCTCTCCCCATGTATGTGATACATTTATTTTTTGGTTTTATTTTATGGTTTTAGGTTTCTAAAATTTGTTAATATTATCATACAACCTCTGGCTCCTAGGCCATTGGTTCATAATATTGGAACAATCAGCAATAACTTAACTATTCACAGAAGACATTGGAAATCACTTAGCTATGCCCATTACACCAAAAATAAATGTATCTACAACTTAGCTTTTCCTTAGCACAATATTCCAAATGCCCATCCTCAGATGTCAACTATTATTGAGGGAAAGTAAAAGGGAAAGGAGGCAGATGTCTTAATCGACTGCAGTTAAAGTGTCCTATTTTTCCAAATTTTAAAAATTCCATGACCAAATAAATACGTTATGGGGTTCCTCCCATGACCTTGGAAGGCCAGTGCAAATGAGGGTCCCTGAAGCTGAAATAAGCATCATTTACTTCACAGTAAAACCACTTCTGACTACATTAGATTTGAATGTAGTCATTTTTCTTTCAAAGACTCACTCTCAGTTGATATATATGATGTGCTATTCTCCATGTGCGGTGATTAAAATAAAGCCAAACCATCCTTCCAACCAGTATTGGTGAAATTGCGAATTGAGATTATTAGCACAGTCTGTGAACATATTGCCTTAATTGGGTGTTCTTACTAAATAAGTTATTTGGTCAAGAATAGTGTATTTTAGAAGTGGAGGGAATTGTCTGGATAGTTTTCAAAATTGTAAATTTTGTTAAAGGCATGATTCGTAATGGGAAAATACCCAGCTGCTTTTTTATATACCACAGTGATTTTATTATATCATTTCCTCTAACTAAATCTAAAGGCATAATAAATCTAACTTTTGGTATACTTTTATATAAATATTTTCCCCATCCCTCAACTATGAGATATATCCCTTTGTTTAAATGGAAAATAACAAACACACTCACCAGTCCATATTGACTCTATAAATAAACTTTTAGAGTAATTTTTCTTAAGAATTCTAGAAACTAAGTTGGGTTTGACAGTAATGTGGTCAAATGGAATGGAGTAGATCGTGTAACTTCAACACTCTAGCTTCATTTTCATTGAAAAAAAAAATGTTTCCTCTAATGTCAGCTTGAGGACAGAAGAAATAACAAAAGGCACTTATGGGAATGAGAATATGGTGGCTAAAGCCATGTGAATCTAACAAATTATCCCTTGGGATGATTCACACGTAAAAGTGAGAGTTTCTATGTTCCTGTGAAAAGTGGGTTTCAGTTTGTTTAAATTGAGGCAAATATAAATTTTACATTTTTTTCCTCAAGTTTTTGTGTTAAAGATGTACTTCACACCCCAGAAATGTAATGTTTCTTTTCAGTGTACCTTCTATATGTTTCAAAAGATGTGAATATACTCCATCAAAAAAGAAAGAAAGAAAGAAAGAAAGAAAGAAAGAAAGAAAGAAAAGAAAGAAAGAAAATAGCTCTTTCACTTTAAACTAATTGAATCAACCTAGGTAGCCTTGAATGGATGTGATAGGAGGATATATATATATATATATATATTCTCACATCCCAAATTTAGAGGTTTTTCTCCCAAAGAATGATCAAGCAAACATAAAGAATAACATGAGACAGTATTTTGAAAACAGAAGCACTTGAGAAATATTTTCCATTTTTGAAATAGGATAACTATTTGCCAAATGTTTAAGTTGGGTGACTGCTACAATATTTAAATTTTTGTATGAAATTAGCAGTCTTTTGGCAAAAAAAATTACACAAGACAACTGCCAGATTAAAATACATACACTCAATCTGTCCTTTAACTCACCACTCATCCTCTCCTCCTGTTTTTTTTTCTTTTTCTTTCTTATTCCTTTAATCAGAGAAGAGTGCCTTTTTTTATAATAAGAAATGGAAATAAATTCTAAATGTGTAAAAACTGAACAGAGATTAATTACAGACCATTCTGAGTTTATTAAAAGCATTCTGCTGTGATTTTTTAAATCCAGAAAAATATATTTCTTGTTTATAGACAATCCAAAATAACTGAGTAGGAACATATGTTTATGCATCATCTTTTAAGTGTCCACATTGTAAGTGTACATTTGCTAATATTCCAGTTAGTTATAATATTAGTTATAAGACAACTGGAAGAAATAACTGTTATAACTTAAATCTGATAGTTTTTAAAATAAATGTATGAGGCCTTGAACAATTTGACCTTTTCCATCTCAGGATTTTCTTGAAAAGCAATTCTTTTATGTATATTCATAGAGAGACACATATGTACACATATATTTTAAAGGGATTACAAATTATTATTATACATGCACTATATGTATTTTTAACCAGCTTTTTGCAATATATTCACCATTTCATATCACTGGATATTCTTTTGTGTATTGTTTTTAATGCTGATTTATTTTTCAATATGTAGATATGCCATAATTTATTTAATCAGAGACCCCCTTGTTGAACTTTCTTTGTTCATGATGATTCCCTATCACATAACCAGAATGAATATATGTAAATATGTTTAAATATGTAAACATTTCTGATCATTTCTTTATATGGTTACTTAAAAACTATTTACTAGTTAGAAACAAACGACATCCCAATGTTTGTAGTCTATGAGAATGCCACTTTCCAGCACATTCACAAATACTGTGCATATTATATTTTAATTACGTAGTTGAAAAAAATATCTTAAATATATTATAATCCTTTTCAATGAATTTATTGTTTCTATTGTTGACTCATGCCCTTTGCCAATTTTTCAACTGACGTTCTTGTCCCCTTTAATTTGACTAGTACAAACAATTTTCATGTGGATTTTGTTTTCCCATTTATTCTACTTTTTCAAAATGGGGATACATATCTTTCTCCAATTCTGGCAAAAAAAAATTCAGCCTTCATCACTTTTTATATTTCCATTAACCTTATCTCACCATTGTCTTTTACTTATATTGATATAATTGGATTATTATCCATTTTCCATGTCCTAACATGCTTTTGATATTACATGGGTATACTGCTGGCCATTTTATTAAAGGTAAAAGATCAAGTTATTGTTAGTTTGTGTCCTTTTTTCTTAGTTTTTTTCTTAGTTTCAAATCTAAATAAGTTTGTAGAAGTGGTAAAATCATTAGGTGAGGTAAGGGTGATGATCTATGATACCTGAAGGCAGTCTCAAATGGAAAATTTAGAAATTTCATCTGTATGCAGCAAAATTTGTGAATCATGTCAAATCTTGAGAAGTCACCAATTGGTTTAATGTAGACATCCTCAGGCTTTTTGGTATGGAAAAGTCATTATACTCTAAATAAAGTAACGTCGTTCATTTTTAAAAAGTTTTTGTTTATTTATATTGAGAGAGAGAGACAGAGAGGGGAAAGGACAATCCCAAGCAGGCTCCTCTCTGTCAATGCAGAGCCTGACACGGAGCTCGATCTCACAAACTGAAATCAAGATCTGAGCTGAAATCAAGGGTCGGACACTTAGCAGACTGAGCCACCCAAACGAGTTTAACATAGTTCGTTTTTAAGATGTCAAGTAGCTAAGATGGAATACTACAGTTTCTTTTTTAGCCATTCTTGTAAGTAAAAATCATTTTCCATGAAAACAGTATCTACTATCACAGCTCAATACCTCAATCACACAGGGGTTGTTTTTGTTTTTTTCCCCAATTATTATACTTTGTTCACATGCAACAAAGTCTTTATATACTGCCCATTTTGTCAGATATATAAAATAATCTGTACTCAAGGGTTGAACTGTAACAGAATTATTTTTACTACTTAATCAAGGACATTCTTGAGGGCAACAGTCACTTCTTTTCCTGTGAGGGTGCAGTGATAAAGAAAACCACACTGGTGCAGTTACGTTACTGCTTTGATAGACACGGAAGCATCAATACTTTCACCTACCATTAGTGCCAATGTCCCCCACACAAATGATGGGATGAACCATAAGATTCTAAGAGATTATTCAACACCTTGCCTATTTATTTTTATGTTTGTTATCAATCATTCACATAACAGGGTCCAGCCACGTCTGAAAATTTATTCATTTGTAGGTATAGCTCTGCAAGTGAGATATGTACAGAGTCTTCATGTTTACAGATGAGTAATTTATCAACTTACTGAATCAATGGGGAGTGGCACTGCTGTGATTTTGTTTATTGACTGTTCATCCGGCAAACATTCAGTAGCGCCAACTGTACAAGATATTTTTAGTCTTTTAGCAATCCAGTAGTTCTCTAAGCCAACACAGTACAGTAACTCACTCCTTAAGACACCTCAGGAGTTAATTTCTAATTTGAAAAGCTCCAACAAGAGCATATGTTATCTATGTTTACAATATTAAATTTCTTTCAGTTATAAATGGTTAATCTTAATATTATGTCACCTCATAGCTGATAACATATACTAGGCAAACGTGTCCTGTTACCTGAGATACAATAAACTCAAGTACGGACATCTATAGTCCCAACATAAATACAAATTTCATCATATTTTTATTTTTTGTGTGTAGTTTCACCAGTGTCTTTCTAATCATTCCTTCCTTCTCACAAGTCAGATAATTCTCTGGTATTTAAGTTTCTTTTTTTTTCAGCATCTTCAGTTGGTGCGGCGACTTCCCTCATGTTCAGCGCAAAGTGAGGCTTGATCTCATGACAGTGAGATCATGACCTGAGCTGAAATCAAGAGTTTGCTGGTTAACTGACTGTGCCACCCAGACACCCCTAAAAATAGTTTTGATCTTGTGCAACCATTCGCTTCAAGGGTCTCAGGTGCCTCACTTTATTTTTCAGGTACCTCACTTTTAGAAACACTAGTGTAATGGAATAGTTGAATAGGAAATTAGTATTTTATTCTAATTATCTGTTTTATCATTTCTATTCTCTAGTCCACTCTGTGCCTATTCTGTGTGTTGCTTAGACAAATTAAAACATTATCACATGAGTATTAAATATGTCTACATTTAGCTCAACACAGGAACTAATTCAGAAATGCAAAATGAACTTTTAGATATACAAGCAAGGACTAGAAAAAAACCTACTTGACTTTTTTCAGTAATTTTTAAAATACATGAATTAAAATAGTTTTTTACATCCTTAAATGTGATTTTACGATAACCTATACATGACATTTTTTGCTCCAGATGAACACATCTTTAATCATGTAGTAAAAAATAAAGCAGGGATATAAACTAGTATTCATTTTATAGAAGTATGTTTTAAAATGGTTGCTGGAAAATATGTCAAAAAGAAATATCTGAAATTGGTTTGATAAAATCTGAAAAGGGAAAAAGAGTGGGCAAGAGACACTAGAATGAAAACAGAAATTATGATAAAATAGCAACAAAAGAAAAATGAAAAAAAAAGAATCTGTGATAACTGTATGATATGTTTATAACTGATTATGCCAATATTTTCCCTAAGAAGTAATAGTTAAGTATAATGCTTAGACTCATGTTTATGTATTATGATCTATTACTGATGAAAAATTTAGTAACACAGACAAAAGGTATGGGAAACTAGGTAAGAACTCTAAACCTCAGCAAAAAGTCCATTAGACCAAGGGAGAGTCAATCATAAAACTAAAAACAAGAACAAAAACCAGTGTGCCAATCTTTCTTGAGAGAATCTTTGTGCTATAAGTTGTGACTTCAGGGCATCAATGTTTTGGCTTGGTTTGTTTTGTTTTCTGCCACCATCGTGGACAGAGGCCTAATGGCAGGAATATCACCCTCTAACACACCATGCGTCACGCTGGCAGATGCCTTCATAATTCAGAAGACAAACGAGGCCCTATCTTCTATTATGTTAGACTCTTTCTACTGGACTTCTGAGTTTGGCAGAATTTTATGGCCATAACTATTTTGCCTACCATATGGATAAAATGAGCCTGAAATATGAAGTCCAGAAGAGGCAAGAGTTAAGCTGAGTGGTGACGTGGAGAAACTGACAGAGATCTAGTGCTATCAACTCTATTTGATAACAGCCTCTGTCTTCAACTTTCCATTTAGGAGAGTTACTACTAATTTCTTACTTCAACTAAGTTGGGTTTTAGTTTCCTTCACTTCCAACAAAATAACCCAAGCTAATACAATAATTCATTTCATTTATTTCCATGTCAAACACCTCAATAGAGTTATAAGACAAATTTAGTAGAAGATAATTTCCTTTTGAGGGTTGTAAGTTGAATTAATGAATCCCCCCCCTTTCCAATACCATTTTTCAAATCCCAGAACATGGAATCTTAAGCTATATTTCAGTCTGTTACAATGGGGTGGGGGATTTATACAAGAAGTATGGCTCTTTCAGCTAAAGTTGTTTCATTAAACCCTGTAGGGAGATGTGTTAAACATAAGGTGTATGTGTGTGTGTGTGTGTGTGTGTGTGTGTGTGTGTGTGTGTGTGTGTGTATCCAAGAATAAATACTTCTTTCCTCCTTTGAGATAAATATCCCAAATACTAGGGTCCTAAATCCTATATGTTAGTCATAGAAGACAAATTTTTATGATTTTTTGACACATTTGTACTGCTAGACTTCACTTAAGCATATGAAGCACACATGTTACCCTGACAGCAAAGAAATGAAAATTATGCACTATATATATTTTTTCAGTGGCATCTTTGTAGACCTTGCCAGTATGTGAACTGTTAGAACATGGCTGAATGTCAATTCTGTGCAGGAATTTTAAAGCAGGTTTATTATAGTGATGAATATATTTGGTCATAAATTTTACTAGGCAGAAAAAGCAAACTTTCTCCAAACATGAAATTTTATAAATAGCCATTAATTGTTCAATATAGCAAGGCTTTTGAATTCTGGACATTTTATTAATACTGATATGGCTCTCCAGTGGTTTTCTTCCTTAAGAAAAAATGTAATGTATCCTTTATTTTAACATTATGAGATTCAGTATGTAATTTCAGTAGTGACCTCTTCTGTCAGACTATCTCAAGAAAACACAGTTTAAAATAGCACTGTATGACCTTAAGTGATTTAGAAGGTTCTTCAGAGCAAAGAGTTCATCAATAAATAAGTGAGATTAACCAATTTTAATAAGTATTGAAAACATCTTCACAGATGTATTATTTCATTCTCTCCTGCATTGACACTGCTCTCATTTTTTTTGTCAAGATTGACACTAAAATCATAGCTAATATAGATAATTTTCAGGTTTGAGATAAATTGGATGGGCCAAATTTTTTAGACCATGTCCAAGTTTTTTTTTCTTTAGGACTGAAATTTAATTAAATTCTTAGTAAATGAACTAATATTCATTATTAAAGCAAAATATGAATAAGTCAAAAGGAAAACTCATTTCACAAATATGGGATTTGGGTGAATATAACTCACTTACCTATCTACAGCTGCAAACAGACATTCACATGCAATTGTAAAAATGAGATAATTCTGTGACAGAAAATCTGAAATAGGTGTAGTATCCATAGGACAAAATTTTATTTGTATGAATGAAGTGTAGTAGCATACAGTTTTATCCGTGGCACAGAGTTCCCTCCAGCTCATTTTTTAACAAACTATAGGCTGTGGCTTTTGTCCTCATGTACCAAAACAGCTGACCTACCATATCAACATTCTAAGAAGTGGAAAAGAATCACTACTAACTAAAAATATAACATGATCCGTATATATATGCACGTGTTTATGTATATGTATAAATATGTATATTGTGTATATGCATTATACCTGTATGTTATATATACAGTTATAAATTTTCAATGTCCTACATTAAAAAGTAACAAGGAAAATTAATTTTCATGATGGCATTTCAATATGCAATCAGAATAAAATGTTTTGAATAAGAAATACTACTTTATTTTTCCATAAAAAGTCTTGGAAATTTTTATGTATTTTATACTTATAGCATTTCTCAATTCAAACTGGTCCCATACCAAGTGTTTAGCCTTTGGCTAATGGTTACCATATCAGACACTTTCCATCTAAGATTGGAAGCAATGCAAACATGCTAACGCTCATCACTTCTAAGCAAAATTGTTCTGAAGGCTAGATAGTTCAATAGATAAGAAAAAAATGTTTTAAAGATGGGAAATAAAGGAATGAAACTGCTTTTAAACATAGATGACATGATTATGAAAAATCTCACCAAATTCTTCACCCCTTCTCTCATGTGTGCGTACGCGCACGTGCACGCACACGCGCGCGCACACACACACACACACACAGCCCTCCTGTAATGAGTACAGCAGGGTTGCAGGATATAAGATTAATATACAAAAGCAAATTGCTTTTGTGTACATCAGCAGTGATTTTTCAACTGGAATTGGAAATCAGTGATTTTGTCTTTGTCTTGGAAAATAATTTTTTTCTTAATTTTTAAAGCTCAATAATGAAATGTCTCAGGGTAGAAAATTCAATATTCCCAGGTATGTGGCAGGAACTTTGAATTTCATATTGTATTATTTTGTCACATGAATGCTTTAATTCTAGTTTTGAATGTCAATTTGGTTCTATTAGTTTGTCTGTCTGCTTCAGGTACTACCAAATCCTGATGGCTCTTCTTTCTTATTTGCTATCTTATGCATCTATTACTTTCTTATAAATTCTGTTTTTTATGATTATTAATGTTTTTTGTCTTATTTTTTCTCTGAATATCTGTTACTGTACTTTTATTTGTATTAATTATTCTTCAATTTTATTTTCATTTCTGAGATATATTGAAAAATATTTCTTTCTTTAGATCAGTCAGTTCCATTTCACATCTTTTTGTTTTTGTTTTTTGAATTTCTGATTCACATTGTTACTTTGCTTTTTCAATTTCTTATTATTTTTAAGTTCAACCTGTGTTTTGTGTTTTTTATTATACTTCATGACTTGAAGTAAGTGATGTGCTTTAACCTAAGAGTTTTTATTATTTTTACTTTTCAGAGTATTTTTATGTGTATGTTGGGTTTTACTTGTCTTTGTCATACTTGTTTTTGGATTCTCCTGTACCAGTAATTGAAGGATACTTCCGAAAGAGCAGAGGTGGTTTTTCTGATGTCTAAATTCAAGGCCTTCCCCCTCTGCTACAAAATAAAAGCTGCTATAAAGGACAGTTTTTTGTTTAAAATATAGGACACTTCTTTCTTTTGTGTTACATCTCCTAATTCTTTGCTTCTCTCTTGTCTCAGTAGGGTCATCTTCATTTGCTCCTTTCTTTCTTTTTACCACCCAGGACACCCAAGGATACCTCTAACTTCAAAAGTGTCTGCCTTTCACAGAGGCTTTGACTTCTTAAGTTGGCCATCTCTGGTCCTATGCATTTTCCAAGCTCTTTACTTACAACTTACCGATAGTGAGTGGTCTAACCTGCCATGTTTCCCTCTAGAATGATGCTTTCTATGTCTGAAGGTGAACTGTAGTTGGTAATGCCTGTGTTCTGTCACCAGATGACCCTGTTACATTCCTCTTTCACTTCCATTCAGTACCCCATATCCCCATCTGGATGGGATCTGGAGTTAGTTTTTCGGGTCTTGGGTATTTATATTCCGTGTTGAAAAATAAATTGAGTTCTATCACCCTGTGAAGTTCAAGATTTAGCTGTTTTGTTTTTCTTGATGTCTTTTAATTTAATAGAAAATTCAAAACATTAGATTATACAAAGTTATCATATTCTCCTACATGAACCCAGAAACTTCTGCATATTTATTACTTAACAGTACAAAATAGACATCGCTCCAAAATAACATTTTTTGGCCTCATTAATTCTAGATTATATCTTCACTGTATTTTATACCATGGATGTATTAAAATTTATTTTACTTTTGTTAAAGACTCTTAGTTAAACACAATGAGTTCACTCTGGTGTATTTAAGCAAAAAGTTGATTTACTAATTTTTAATATGTAAAGTAACTATACAATTTACATCAGTCTTATTTTTAAGTCTTTTGCCCTGGGGATAATGCATAATTGTTTTTACTCTCACTTTCATTGTCAGATATGTGCTTGTTGATGACAAAGTATATGGTCACCTAATTAATGGCTCATGCAATTTCCGGGGAGCTGGAGAAAGACATCTGAGACTACTTTTCTAGGAACAATACCCTAAACCACACTGCAGAACTGGCCTGATGATAATGCTGCTGTTCTGGTTCTGTCACCACCAAGCTTCAAAGATCAGGCTTTCCACTTTATTGCAATAGCCACTGCCATCCAGGACATTTTTCCCTCAGCAACTATACTGTGTATCTACTAACAACACTCAAGATCTGTCCTTACAGGGATGAAGACAGCTTCTCAACCAAGGACTATTTTGTCATGTTTTCCAATTCTGAATCAGGCTCCAGTGAGTGTACCTTCCTCCCCAGCATACAAGTCAGAGCTTCCCTTTCAGTTAGGTTGCAGGCAATTGTTCTAGGCTTTGCCAGTCATGCCCACCTACAGACACAAAATAAGTCTAATACTCCTTTAATGGTTGTTTCCTGGCTAGATTGGAAATGCCTCCCCTTAGGTAGACATACAGTTTCCTAAGATTTTTTTTCTCTTCCAAGTTATTTATTTACTTATTGAAGAGATATCTTGTTTTTTTAACATGTGTCTCTTGGGGTGCTTAAGTGGATCAGTCAGTTAAGCATCTGACTCTTGATTTTGGCTCAGGTCATGAGTTCATGGTTCATGAGATCAAGCCCCACAGGTAGTGACAGCATAGAGCCTTCTTGGGATTCTCTCCTGCTCTTTCTGCCCCTACCCTGCTCATCCTCCCTCTCTCAAAATAAATAAACTTTAAAAAAATATTAAAAGTAATAAAATAAAAAGATTTAAAAAAAGAAAACTCTTTAAAAAATGCTTCTCTTCACTGGGTGTTATATGTAAGTGATGAATCACTAATTTCTACTCCTGAAATCATAATTACACTACATGTTAACTAACTTGGATTTAAATTTTAAAAAATAATAATAATGCTTCTCTTAATTCCTTGGGGACCCACACATCAGTATCATTCCGCTAATTATACACTTGAAATTCATCAGATATATGGTATATTAAAGAGCAAAATTCAATATTCTTAAATCCAGTATCATATGTCAAGAGTAGTTCATAAATTAAGCATGCTCAGAGAGTAACCCCCAGGGATTAAGTGAATCTTGAAGGCATTGAATTCATAGAAGTGGGGCAACAATAATAGATGGGAAGACTTAAAAAATGTGATAATTCTTTACTAAATCATAAAATGCTATTATATGTAAGGGAGGAGAGACTGTGTCTCTATTAAAAGATAGAATTAGCATGATGAGTTACATAGTAAAAAAATTAACATTTCTAATTACTATATTTAAGTATTTTCTTTTTTTTTTTTTTGCTGTTAACAGAATTCTTCTGTTTTACAGATTTTTCTTAATCCACAAAATTGTCTTTCAAATCTAAGACTAGGATGTGCTTCCCTGCAAAAGACTTTAATTTTTAAAATAACGAGAAAAAAAGATGTCTAACAAACAGTATTTTTGCATTAACTGGACCTACAATATCATCCAGAGGACACTTTTTTCAAATCATTAGTAAGTCAGAGAACCAAGAAAGTAGCACAATTTGAGTTTTTACATGACATAATGCCAGTTTATATACATGTAAAACTAAACAAACATAGTTCTGAATTTGCCACAAACCTAATTGAGAATAAAGAAAGCATTCATCATGTAGCAAAAGTGGTATGTGGCCAAACCATCATTAGTTTTGATGAAAGTATAGAGATTTATATCACTAAGTAGTACAATTATAATATCAACAAGAATGCTCCTAGGATGTAACAATGTAGGGAACCTTAGTTTTGTTGCCACCATACTTTTAAATTTTCACAGTGAGACTGGGCTTTTTCCTGCTGCTGGATGGAAATCTTAGGCAGGCTCCATGATTTCTCTTGTCATGTTTATGCAACTAAAGTCCTTATACTCACATTGTAGTAATTAAATCAAATCACAGTTCAGTATCTAAACTTGCCATGGTTCTGTAAAAATCAAATCTCTGAATTGACTTTTAAGTTGTAGCTTTCCCTTTCCCAAACTCAGGGTGTTATGGGCCCTACTCAGGAAATATGAGGGTGTTGGTTTAGGACCCTCACTCCTTACTCAGGTTCTGATCCTCCTCTCACAATCCTTCAGAGTTGGAGGAAGGGTGGAGGGAGGAGAATAAAAATAAAGCAGAGCATGGAATTTCTTGCTTGACTGGCACTCTGCTGCTTATCCAGTAGCAGCCCTTTCTGGACTTGGAAAATTTTTAAAGCGGACTGTTTATTTTATAGGGAAGTCTTTGGGTGCAATGGAATCCCTCTTCCATTGCTTTTATCTGAAGCTCCCTCCAATGGATAAATGCAAGTCTGTTCTGTGGGTCACCACCTGAAACCTATCTCTAGCTTCCTTCTCCTGAAGTTCTCTTATCCCTCCTGGAGGTTCTTTTAGACAGCTTTCAAGAATGGTCTTCTTATAATTGGAAGAAAAAGCACTCTTCCACTGTTCCCACGAGTTCCGATGATGCAGTTATTTCTCAGAACAGTTTTTTACTCTGCTACTATAGTTTGAAGTAGCTAACATCTAACCAGTTTGGTTCCTCATGCGTACTCAAACCACCAGAGTCGGTTGAGATTGCTAGCACAGCTCTCTCTAAAGGTACCTTCTTTTTGATATTCTTCTGTGATCTCCATTGCATGTGATTTTACACTCTTGAAATGGCTAAGAGGTTTACTTGTTTGCAAATGATTCCGGAATTCTTCCTTTGAAATTATTTTTCAGACTATCACTTCACTTTGGAATGTACTTCATCTGCAAGTTTCCATTTTAGCCTCAAGGTTCCATTTAGTACATCATCATCTATGTGTCACAAGTGCTTTTGAGAATTCTCCTTCCCTTCCCTCCCTCACTTGTGCCTTGTGTAAGAAATGGTAAGTTCATTAAGAAGTATGGAAAAAAATATCTGTACTTTTCAAACCAGTATATTCATTTTTTAATATCAATTTGTGTTTTTCCCAGATACACACATATTTTTATATTACTTGAATTGATGGGATATGTATTGACTAGTCTCAATTACTACTTTAAGAAATATTTAATACATTGATAATTTTAATGATTAGTTTTGTAGAAGAGTCTTCCCAGAATTTAAGAAAGAAATAGATATTCTTTCTCCAATGTTTTTGTGGAAAAGAGTTTTGGAAGTTTTGTGCGTATACCTTTGTTTGTTTTTTACATTGACAGCACACTATAAAGTGATATGTATTTTTAGAAAACCAATGGAATCAGTTAAAGCAGATGCCTTTTTCATAGGACTAGTGTTCAGGGTGCACATGAATATTCACAACAACCTAGAATTCAGTAGACAATGGCAGTGTTTTGCCTCCTTGATATGCATCACACCCAGGCCTTCAACAACGATCTCCTTAAGTATGTTAAAGTAAGACAAAACTTTGACATCTTTATTCTGTTATTCATCCACTCATACATTCACAGAACATGCATTTATTGACTGCCATTTTCTATAGGCATTGAGCTCAGAGCTATGGGAAGTGCAAAATAATGTGGATTTGTCTTCGTATCTCATTCTGCTAGAAGAGATATCAAAAATCATAGTAATAAGTATACAATATTTTAGAAGCCAGTATGGGTTTTTCCTACATAACCATAATTTATATTATATCATGTGACTTTCCCAACAATCCTTCAAAGTAAGTATAAGTAATATAGTTTCAAATGAGGACACAGAATCTTAGAGAGGTTAAATAATTTGTACAAGACCAGTCAGATAATAAATGACAAAGGTAATTTTCAGTGCCCCAAATGGCTCTAGAACTATTATGGCCTTGTATATACTTAAAACAGCATTCCTTTAAGAGAGATTCATGGAAAGTGTTACTATTCTTCAGGAAAAAAAGAGCGATATGATCTATAGGGACAACTGAAATATCTTGTAAAGATAAAGAAGGTTGCATCACCAGATATTTCACAGGTAAATTATTTCTGTTAGGGAAAAGGGCAATTGAGTTTGAATTGTCCAATTGATTTTCCAGACTGATCCAATTTTCTTTGGTTAGGTCTATGTGTCTAAAGCCTGAGAGAAATACTTAATGTATTCCATAACCCTAGCGAGTTTAGATAGCTTCTCCCAACTTCAGAGAAGTCACAACTATTATTCCTCTCATTGCACAGTGGTTCTCATGAGCCACAGTGAGAGAAATCCAGTGAATATTTAAACTGCTTAACTTTTACTCTCATTAAGGAAATATAACTCAGTGAGATATATCTTTTCTTAGGGCAGTGAGAGGGTTTTTCAGGTGGTTTTAAGTTGCTTGTATATTAAAATTAATAATTGTTGTCATGTTAATGTAGACCAAACATAACAAGGTTATTTGTAAAGTCATTTTATTTTATTTTATTTTTAATTTACATCTGAATTAGTTAACATATAGTGCAACAATGATTTCAGGAGTAGATTCCTTAATGCCCCTTACCCATTTAGCCCATCCCCCCTCCCACAACCCCTTCAGTAACACTCTGTTTGTTCTCCATATTTAAGAGTCTCTTATGTTTTTCCCCACTCCCTGTTTTTATATTATTTTTGCTTCCCTTCCCTCATGTTCACCTGTTTTATCTCTTAAAGTCCTCCTATGAGTGAAGTCATATGATATTTGTCTTTCTTTGACTAATTTCGCTTAGCATAATACCCTCCAGTTCCATCCACATAGTTGCAACTGGCAAGATTTCATTATTTTGATTGATGAGTAATACTCCATTGTACATATATACCACATCTTCTTTATCCATTCATCCATCGATGAACATTTGGGCAATCTCCATACTTTGACTATTGTTGATAGTGCTGCTATAAACATGGGGGTGAAAGTGTCCCTTTGAAACAGCACACATGTATCCCTTGGATAAATACCTAGTAGTGCAATTGCTGGGTCATAGGGTAGTTCTATTTTTAAGTTTTTGAGGAATCTCCATACTATTTTCCAGAGTGGCTGCACCAGCTTTCATTCCCACCAACAATGCAAAAGAGATCCTCTTTCTCCACATCCTCACCAACATCTGTTGTTGCCTGGATTGTTAACATTAGCCATTCTGACAAGTGGAGGGTGGTATCTCATTGTGGCTTTGGTTTGTATTTCCCTGATGATAAGTGATGTTGAGCATTTTTTCATGTGTCTATTGGCCATCTGGATATCTTCTTTGGAGAAATGTCTATTCATGTCTTTTGCCCATTTCTTCACTGGGTTATTTTTTGGTTGTTGAGTTTGAGAAGTTCTTCATAGATTTTGGACACTAACCCTTTATCTGATATGTCACTTGCAAATATCTTCTCCCATTCTGTTGGTTGCCTTTTAGTTTTGCTGATTGTTTCCTTCGCTGTGCAGGCTTTTTATTTTGATGAGATCCCAGTAATTCATTTTTGCTTTTGTTTCCCTTGCCTCAGGAGAAGTGTTGAGTAAGAAATTGCTGTGGCCAAGATCAAAGAGGTTTTTGCCTGCATTTTCCTTGAGGATTTTGATGATTTCCTGCCTTACATTTAGGTCTTTCATCAATTTTGAGTTTATTTTCATGTATGGTGAAAGAAAGTGGTCCAGGTTCATTTTTCTGCCTGTCACTGTCCAGTTTTCCCAGGACCACTTGCTGGGACCACTTGCTGAGACTGTCTTTATTCCATTGGATATTCTTTCCTGCTTTGTCAAAGATTAGTTGCCCATATGTTTGTGGGTCCATTTCTGGGTTCTCTATTCTGTTCCATTGATGTGAGTGTCTGTTCTTGTGCCAGTACCATACTGTCTTGATGATTACAGCTTTGTAGCATAGCTTGACGTCTGGGATTGTGATGCCTTCTGCTTTGGTTTTCTTTTTCAAGATTGCTTTGGCTATTTGGGGTCTTTTCTGGTTCCATACAAATTTTAGGATTATTAGTTCTAGCTATGTGAAGAATGCTGGTGTTATTTTGATAGGGATTGCAATGAATATGTGGATTGCTTTCAGTAGTATCGACATTTTAACAGTATTTGTTCTCCCTATCCAGGAGCATGGAATATTTTTCCATTTTTTTGTGTCTTCTTCAATTTCTTTCATAAGCTTTCTATAGTTTTCAGTGTATAGATATTTCACCTCTTTGGTTAGATTTATTTCTAGGTATTTTATGGGTTTTGGTGCAATTGTAGATGGGATTGATTCCTTGATTTCTCTTCCTGTTACTTCATTGTTGGTGAATAGGAATGCAACTGATTTCTGTTGTAAAGTCATTTACAAATAACTATTCCATTTTTGTAATAGTCAAAAGCCTCATAACTTTGCCTTTACCTCAGTTATAGTACTATAAGAACTATCACCATTCTGTCAACCCCAGGACATTTCATCTTGATATCTATATAGTTTTATTTCAATGATTTCTCTACTATTTACATTATATATTATTATTTAAAAATTTTTTAGTGTTCATTTATTTTTAAGAGAGAAAGAGCCGGGGAGGGGCAGAGAGAGAGGGAGACAGAGGATCCAAAGCAGCTCCATGCTGACAACAGGGAGCTCAATGTGAGGCTCAAACTGAGAACTGTGAGATCATGACCTGAGCTGAGGTCAGATGCTTAACCAACTGAGCCACCCAGTCACCCCAACATTATACATTATTTATCTGAAAATACTTGAGAGCACATTGCCTTTCTTACATAAACCTAAGCCCTCGGGGAAAAAAAATCTGATTTTTAAGCCAGATGGTTAAACTAACCATACAGATAACACTATTAATATTTTTATGGCAAATATTTTCATGGATTTTTCGAACAGTCAATATAAATATATTTAAGCTTTGGAAAGCTATCTACATATCCTCTATCCTCTAAGAATTATTTAAGTATTTTTTTTAATTCTACACAAATCTTTTAATTATAATGGCATAATTAAGTGAAAAAAGTGCTGAAACTTTAAAGTCAGGTAATTATTTTTTAAATTGGCTAACACAGCTACCATAGAGTACATATAAACTTATGTATCATAGAATAAAAATACTTTCAGATAAAAATGTTCCCATGTTGCTCATATTTGAAAGTACATGAATTAAATATGCCTCCCACATCTCTGGTGGTACATGGAATTTTTATGTCTTAACTAGGCCTTTGTATTTATTTTATATAAAAATACTAGAATGCCACTAAAATTTTTATTTTTCTGTAAATGTCATAGCATAAGGTATAAAAAACATAGCATTGCCTTCACTTAAAATGTTCCAGTGTAATTTATCCCACAATTGCCTCTCAATCCTATTGAATATAACATCTCTACCTTCCTCTTCTTATGGACTGAATGTTTACTTCATCTGTATGTGGTCCTTTTCTTTGGAATTTCAAATGCTTTTTTATGTCTGTGGCTTAAACACATATGCCTTCATTTTTCTAACACACTGAACTCTAATTTTATATTTTTTATAATTTAGAATTTTCTCTGCCTGCACCTGATGCATCAAAAACTTTTTTCTAGTTAGATATGATTAAATTAACTAAATTTAGGTGAATATTATTTAAACTATACCATAAGTAATTTAAAAGTCCAGGCTCTGGGGTTAGATCTCCTGGCTCTAACACCTTTTAGCTGTGTGCTACTGGGCAAGTTACTTAAACTCTTAATGCCTCAGTTTTCTAACCTATGGGATGGGTATAATATTAGTATCCATGGCATTGGGTTGTTGTGAGCATTAAAGAGATAATCCACATAAGCACTTAGAACACTATCTGGCACAAAGCAAGCACATGTAAAAGATTTTTTTCTTGTTTTTCATTCCTTTAATTATTATTACTAAATAATTCTTTTATATAATTTGACTTAACTTGCAAGGCACCTCTAAGAAACTCCGTGGGGCACAATATAGGGCCAGACAAAGGATATAAAAGAAGTAATGTACAATCACTTTTGAGAAAAAGTAAGAAACCACAGAGATAGTATACGACAGACAAAAGAAAACAGGAAGGAAACACATACAGAGATTTGAAATTATTCCAGTCAGTTTTATGATTAAGTCTGAAGATAGGAGATATAGCAGATTCTATCAATAAACATAATTTGAACTTTAGCTCAAATTATAAAGAATTTCATGTTCAACTATTCACTCTCATTTTTGGCTTAAAATTTTACTTATGCACTTTCCACATTTTCATTTTGGGCCTTTTTTCCCTTGATCATTTGTGCTTGAGTTTATAGCTTATAGTTACTTTAGAGTTTATAGTTATTAACATATATTTAGAATTTATAGTTATTAACACAACTATTAAGTTCCCAAATTAGTTAACTTAATGTCCATTTGTGTACTTCTAATTGACATGAGGCACTGTGCTATAAATTATTAAAAATGTCTCCATTTGAAGGGGTCATAATTTCCCTAATAGACAATGATTTTTATTAAATTCATATTTCCAAAATTGTTTTTGATAGAATAATGTTTAGTATATATCCCATCAAAACCAAATTGTTTTATTATTCTTCTTAACACTGGTCACTACATAATGTTGAGTTATGCAACCATTTGTTTATTTGTACATTTATTGTTTCTCTTTTGGTAAGTTATAAATTTCATAAGGAGCAGAGACTTCCTCTCTATTCTTCATGGCACTGTCGGTGCCTTGCATATAGAATAGAGACATGTGGGTTACGTTATGTGGCATTTCCCAAACTGCTTTTATCCTGGACCTTTTTCTCCATGAGTCATTTAATAGAACTAGTATTCTATGAAAGATACTTTGGGAAGCACTATGTGCTATATATTTTTTTCCATTTTGTTCTCCAGGTCTATTCTCTAACCTTTTCTTCTTACAATTTGCCCTAGTTGCCGACTTATACAGAAAAAATTGACAGGCTCCCTTTCCTTTGGCTTCTGGTTGGATTCAGTCAATCAGAGGTAGAGACAACCCAAGGAAAGGAGGAGAAAGGATGAATTAAGACATTTATTCCAAAGTCCCACGTTTCAGGTCATTGTGGATTGGCGGCATCTCTACTGAAGGCCACAGATGTTATGCAGTGACCCTCTCCACAAAGCTACCCTCTCTGTAGAGGTAACCTTCCACATCTTCTTGTCTCATCAGGGTAGCTTCAGTGAATGCCTCCTAGAACCCCAACCCCTCCTTTTCCAACCCCAGATTATTTCACTATCACTTGTTGGCTTACCAAAATTCTGCACACCATGTCTTAAATAGTCCTTTTGTTAAAATCTCTTCAACTGCTCAGTTTGAGTATATGAGGTCTATCTCGAGGTTTCTTTTCTTATCAGTCTACTGGATAGGGGATTTAGAGGGTGGGCCATGGCTGAGTGACATGGAGTCAAAGTATCGCTGAGTGTAAAATGTTATATATGTTGCAGACACGTGATTATTACAGAGAATCCACATATTTTGATGAATTCTTGGAAACAAATAGAAGGATAACCATGCTTCTATGATTATAGTCCCTGCTCTTTGGCACTTACCGATGAAAATTAATACGTATGAAAATGGACACAAGGTTGTTGATGGGATCCCTATATTACTGAATCATTTGTAGCTCTCTCCTCACTTCATATCGCAAAGTAAGTCTCACACTAGGGGGAAGTTAATTGAGTCCCATGAATGTAGTCAATGGAACATCCCGACTATAGAGACCACAGAGTCTAAACTAGACTTATTTTAGAACTATGGAAAAATGATAGTTCCTTCTAAATTTTATAATTTCCAGAGACATCTGTTATCTAAGTAGGGGGCTGAGTTATAGGAAACATATAAATTCTACACAAGCCCCAGGAAATGTATGGTCAGGAGATAAGGAAATTGGGAATCTTCTTTTCTCGTCCTGTGACACTTCACAGAACTATAAATTTATCCCTCCCTTCAGGGGTTATCACTATCCTCTCAGATGGAAAACTTTGCAAAGAATATCCCACCCTGGCAAGTTGTTCTTCCCAGGATGCAGCCATTGTAACCTTTTTTTAAGTTGTTAAGCAAAATTCAAGAGTTTTATGAATAACATGAAAATTTCATGAGTAACTAAGTCTGTCTCACAAAAGTCTGTAATAGGGACCAGGAGACTTCATCAAAGTTGCGTGGCTATGGTATTAACATTCCCAATTTCCAAAAGCAGATGTGACTTAATTGATATCAGGGGTGTATGGGTAAAGAAACAAGAGTTCTTATCTTCATTTGGGAATATATCTTATTAGGCTTTTATTAACTGGGTACATAATTTGTTTTCTGAGGAAACCCATCTCGTTTCACTTTGCATACCCTAATACCCATTAGGCAAATGTATATTGATTTTTTTAGATGGTAGAGACAAGGAGTGAACAAAAATAATATGATTTCTGCCTTTACAAAGAAATTTATATATATATATATATATATATATATATATATATATATATATATATATAAAAGTCCACATGTGTGCAAGGTATGTTTTAGAAAATCTTGCACATTTTATAATATGGCATATTTGACATAGTTAACTTGACATAATTTGTTTATATTAAATCTTCACAATTGAGTCTATCATTGTCTTGACACCAGAGAGTCTGTATTATTCATTGTGGAACCCAAACATATAAGACATGGCCTTGCCATAGTATAAGAACATGTATAGAATAAATTATTTCCTTAAAACTAGAGCTGAGGCTGTGGTCCCTGGGTGGCTCAGTCAGTTAAGCATCCTACTTCGGCTCAGGTCATGATCTTGTGGTTCTTGAGTTTGAGCCACATGTCGGGCTCTGCGCTGACAGCTCAGAGCCTGGAACCTGCTTCAGGTTCTGTGTCTCCCTCTTTCTCTGCCCTTCCCCTGCTCACGCTGTCTCTCTCAGTCTCTTGAAAATAAACATTAAAACAAAAAACTAGAGATGAGGCACAATGTTCTATATGCTACTGTTACCTCAAATTTATTGAATAGCAATCTCATTGTATATCTAATTGTGTTATACATAATTAGATAGTTCAGAGGAACAGAAATACTTAAACTGAGTTGGTAAAATGGGTAATTTCCCACTATGCTTATAAAAATAAGATTTTGGCAAATTATCACAGACCTTATAGCAGAATTCTCCATGGTGCTGCTTCTAATACCTACATGATCATTTTTAAATGCACTAACATACTAGTTTGTGAACCACACCCTCTCTCAATTATTTACTAATTAAGTTGCAACAATAATTAGAGTTATCATAGTGATAGAAGACTGTAATGTATTTTTAGTCTTTATAGTGATAGTTACTAATGCAAAC